>NC_090060.1:10418641-10588641 GCF_038355195.1 Osmerus mordax
TGCACACATGCACAAATACACACATACACTCACAAACACACACATAACATCCTATGCCCCTACACCCCCCTCCCTGCCTGGCCCTCTTTAGCATACACACAGCCATAGAATCCTTAGTGCAGGAGATGCTGGAAACATCTTTCTGCTCAGTCAAGATAAAGGGTTAAGTCTACAGTCGGACAGCCCTTCTTTGTAAGACGGAGGGAGAAAAAGAGAGGGAGAGAAAAAGGAGGAAAGAGGGGGGTGGAGAAAAGAAAAAAAAGAAATCAAGTATTCAAGTTGAGATATTTTTTATCAGTTGTACAGCGTATAAAACAGTCATTTTTGCCTCTTTCACTTCATTTTTTTTCTCTCTTCTTCTCTCCCCTTCCTTCTTTTTCCTTATGAATGTGGCTGAAGCCCGGAGTGTTGCAGCCAGATAAAAGAATTAGTGGTTGCACAGAGGGACCAGGGCGCTAAGTACAGCTGCGAATTAGAATGTCTATCTCTGTCGCTTTCGGCTCATCCGCTCTAGCCAGCCGCGCTCCGTGCTCGTAAACAATTTAATCTTTTCACTACAGTTCTGGAAGAAAAAAAACGTTGGGGGGAGAGAGAGAGAGAGAGAGAGAGAGAGAGAGAGAGAGAGAGAGAGAGAGAGAGAGAGAGAGAGAGAGAGAGAGAGAGAGAGAGAAGAGGACAGCAATGGACATTAGTTCTCGCCCGCCCCCTCCCTTCTCCTTTGCAGTAACTTCTCCTTTTTAAACAAGAAACTTGACGCAAACATTTGTAAGGTGCTTGAAGATTGAATCGCTTTTCTTTCTCACCCCCCCAACCCTCCTTCACCATCCACCCACTCCCACCGTACTTCTAGGCCATGCTGGCTCTCTTTCTTAGTCCTCTTTTTCCTCTCTCTCCCTTTCTTTCTCTCTCTCTGCTCTCCACTGCCTTGAAATTGAAGATGTGCAGTGAATTCAGCTTTGAGACCAGGGCCCATTTTAGAGATGTTATAAAATTCATAGCCTGCCATCCACAAGAGCTGCACACAAACACACATTCATACACACACACTCACCTTGACCAACTCATACCTGTCTGGTCAATGGAACAGCACAAGTGCTGTATATAGTGGACCCATGTTCCGAGTGCTGTGACTACAAGCAATCCTTCAGACTTCCAAAAAATGCATAGCAAGACAACATGTTTACTACTAAACTGCTGTATACAGTCTATTCCAATAAGACCATCAGGTGCACACAATTAGACCACTTGAGATACGCTTCATGATTAGAGATGAAATGTATATTGAGCAGCTACCACTGCTTTATGTGAAAGTAAAAAGCCATAGTCCAAGGACGGTATTGTGTCAAGTTTCAAAGGTATAAAGGCTGACAGGTGTGTTCTGTGTGTTTGTGTGAGTGGCATGCGTGTGAGTGTGTAGGTGTGGATATGAATCTGACAGAAAGGAGGGGGGATAAAGAGGGTGGGAAGGGCAGGACTGGGGAGGAAGAGAGAAAAGAGGGGAAGACAGAGGGGGTACAAATAAAGATAGCGATCAGGGGTGAGGGCCAAGGCCTCAAAGCTCTCTGGGTAAGAAGATAACACCCTCATTTTAATGCATGTGTTCACGGGGTTACACAGAGTGAGAGACACAGACAGAGAGACACAGAGACACAGAGAGAGAGAGACACAGACAGACAGACAGACAGACAGACAGACAGACAGACAGACAGACAGACAGACAGAAAAAGGGCTCCAGTACAGAAGTTTGACACCTATGCATGTAAGCATTGAATCAGAATAACAGCTGAATCTAGAATCAATGCACAATATTGTAAACATACCGTTAAGGTTAGGCATTGAGATTATGTGATTAAGGTTATGGGTTAGGAAAAAACTATTAAATATATCCAATATATAATCCAGACAGATGGACTACAAGACAAGCACATACCACCTTACTTATGTTGTCAACATACAGTACAGAACAAAAATGTCAGTTCTATGTAAACGAATGTATTCAGATTAGTCTTCAAGTCAGAGGAAATGCTGACATGCAGAAGGGTTAGAAAAGTACGTTGTGGACTGGTGGCTTTCATCCATCCAAGACATTTAAGCACAATTTTCTTAAATAGTGTAAGTTCAAACAATATATATATGAAATGGACAAAATGTGTGTGTGTGGGGGGGGGGATTGTGAAAGAATAGTACTTGTTTTCCCTTGGCTTCACAAAACTCAACCTTGTGATCCTCACGCTACTATGATTCACATCACTATGACCTGGACTGACTGCAATCAACTACAGTTCTCACAGTAGGGGAAGACAAGTTGTTGTTTTGTTTACGTCAACACCCCACAGTGTTCATGTTAGTGCAGCTTTTCTCTGTGTGTGTGTGTGTTTGTCTGTTCCTGCAAGGGCCAATACCCTCACCTTTTTGGCCACCCTTCACTGCTAATGAGACGCCAGACACACACCACACACACACACACACGTACAGACTTCCTGCTGGATCAGAGCCCTCTCATTCTAACACTTTCAGGCCCCAGATGTGAGTTAAGCCAATCAGGGACTCAGCTTCAGCTGACACCATGGGGAGTGAAGAGAGAGAGAGACAGAGAGGGAGAGAGAGAGAGCGATAGAGAGAGCAAGAGAGAGAGAAAGAGAGAGAGACAGCCTACAAAGTTTTAGTAGCTACAGTGAGGATAGGGGTGAGGGTTGGGGGTGGGGGGGTGTTAATATGGGTAGGGTTGCTGGGTGTTGGAGGTAGGGTTGCTGGGTCTTGGGGATAGGGTTGCTGGGTGTTGGAGGTAGGGTTGCTGGGTCTTGGGGGTAGGGTTGCTGGGTATTGGGGGTAAGGTTGCTGGGTATTGGGGGTAAGGTTGCTGGGTGTTGGAGGTAGGGTTGCTGGGTCTTGGGGGTAGAGTTGCTGGGTCTTGGGGGTAGGGTTGCTGGGTCTTGGGGGTAGGGTTGCTGGGTGTTGGAGGTAGGGTTGCTGGGTCTTGGGGGTAGGGTTGCTGGGTGTTGGAGGTAGGGTTGTTGGGTCTTGGGGGTAGGGTTGCTGGGTGTTGGAGGTAGGGTTGCTGGGTCATGGGGGTAGGGTTGCTGGGTCTTGGGGGTAGGGTTGCTGGGTGTTGGAGGTAGGGTTGCTGGGTCATGGGGGTAGGGTTGCTAGGTGTTGGAGGTAGGCTCTCGGGTCCACATGACAGGACATCTCTGAACATCTCTCCGCCCTTTTGTCTGTCAGTATTTGAGAGATTTGTTAATTTGATGTTTTGAGAAAATAGATACTCTGGTAAGTAATGTAATTACAACATATTAATTTAGCAGACACTTTTCTCCAAAGAGACAAGCACAGGGGGGATTTGATACCTGCAACCTCTTGACCTGCCGTCACATGCTGTAACAACTGAGTTACACCATACCCATTCCCGTCCCCCCAAAATAACCTGCTCCTGTTTCTTCATACCAGATTTCCCCAAATGATCTCTCAGTCTCTCTCTCTCTCTCTCCCTCTCTCTCTCTCTCTGTCAGTCTTTCTCTCTCCCTCTCTCGCTCTGTCTTTCTCTCAGTCTCTTTCTCTCTCTCTCAGTATATCTCCCACGTCCATCTCATCCTTCTCTCTCTCTCTGTCTGCCTGTCGTGGTTCTGTTCCTGCGGTTCTCTGGAAGATTCAGGTCAGTGACGAGAAGCGCAGAGAATGTGATTTAAGCTCTCCCGCTGTCTGGACATGTAGAAGGTGAGGGGTGGGGGGGTGCACAAGCCTATGTGTTTGAGTGTCTGTGTGTGTACACGAGTGTCTTCGTGTGTGTGTGTTTTCCTCTGAAAAAAGCCTGGGTGTGTGTATTTCATTCTAAGAGAAGAAAATACAAGGATGAGGAAGTTGAAAATGGAGGAGAATGTATACACACATACACACACACAGCTGCAGCAGTTAAGCACCAGTTTCTCAGTCACATCACAATGTTTTCAACCAACTGTCACTCCTGCGCTTCTATACGTGACACATAACTGCCAAAAATAGCACATCACCCCCGCAATCACTGCAAACAGGCCTCGCAACTTAACCTCTAACCTGACACTGGGACACACACACACTCCTAGTTAAACATCAACAACCAAGGTGAAAGACCCCCTTTGGACAATAAGCCTTGAAATGATCCTGGGCTGCCAATAAGCTACTACATTACTTTCCCTCACACACCAGTACATTCCCTTTCGTCTCAAACACTCAAATACACACACACACACAACCCCACCATATACCCAACACTCTGAGGCAGCTCAAGAGGTCAGAGTGAAGATGTGGACATGATGGACACACCAACCTGAGAGGGCCAACCCTGTAGGACATTTGCGATCAGATCCTGCTGGTGTCCAGGTCAACTGTCGTCCCCCCCATCCAGCCACCCTCCTTCCAACCCCGCCACCCCCACCCCCATCCAGCCACCCTCCTCCCAACCCCCCCACCCCCAGCTCCATCCAGCCACCCCCCTTCCCTCCCCTTCCCTCCCTCACCTCTAATCCCAGCCGTCTGCTGATGATAGCGCAATTTAAGGAAGAGAGAGACGGGGGTGGATGAAGAGAGGAGGAGAGGTGGTGGAGGGGCCAAAGGGGCAGCTCGGATGGGTTTGTAGGAGGGCCGGGATGGGGGTGGGGTGTCACCAAATTGACGGCGATAGTGGATAAGACTCAATTTGGAAAAGCCTGTAGTGGGAAATGACTGCTTTTTTGGTCTCCCATCATGTCATACAGCAAGGGCACTTTACTGGCAGCACCCGCTGGCCAGAGTGTGTGTATGTATGTGTGTGTTTATGTGTGCAGGGCAATTTTTACAGTCCTTAAATGTATTTATTTATTTATTTTCATCCATTTCTGTGCCTGTGGGATTTACTCAGGCTGCAAGTTAATAGTTGATGTAGTTCAGTTCAGGAGCGGGGGGGGGCACCTAAGGATGGAGTGTCACTGGGGTTGTGGAGGTGACTGAGATTGTTTATCCACAGACAGCAGATGGGTATATGCATGTGTGTGTGTTTGTGTGTTACCGTTTGGCATGGTCTGCCCTGGTGAGTGTCTGTATTTGCTACATGGCCCTTTAACACAGTGTTTGGGGTCACATCCACAGCCGTGCTGTGGTGTATGGATGATGGCCTGCTTCATCAGGTATCTAGTCCTCAGTAGGACCTCTGATCTGGGATCAGATCAACCGCTGGTCCATTTGATGTCAATAAAAAGACTACTCCTGTGGCAGTCGTTCTGCTCTCACTCTTATAATGATCCAAATGCTGACCCCTCCCACACCGTGCCTGTTAACTGTGAATTTGTCCACGTCAAGGTTATTTATAAGACCTAACACCCCTAAAATACCTCATAACTGTCTCACTCTGTTCCAGTCCCCTACAATTCCTCTACCTCTCCCTTAATTCCCATCTATCCGTCTACCTATTCAACTAGCCGTACCTCCGTCCATCTGCCCGCCCATACATCCATCCGCCTATCCATCCATCCATCTGCCCATCCATCCATCTGCCCTTGTATCCATCCATTTGTCCACCTGCCCCCCTATCCATCTATTCATCAATCCCCTCCCATCCCATCCTTTCACCCCCTCCTAAGGTGCTTCAAGCCCGGGGTCCTACAGCTTCCTTTGTCGTGTGTGTGTTGTGATGTTTGGCTAGTGGCAGGCGACATGGGCCCTGTTCATTGCTGCCGCCTCTGGCCCTGCAGACATCCTGTCTGTGTGTGTGTGTGTGTGTGTGTGTGTGTGTGTGTGTGTGTGTGTGTGTGTGTGTGTGTGTGTGTGTGTGTGTGTGAGGCCTCGTACCTGTGTGTCACTGGCTCTGGCACCCTCCGTAAACTTCACGGGGAGGCTGAAAATTAAACAGGGCCTCCCTTCCCTGTCTGTGGCCTGGCCATGTGTGAGCTTTATGGAAGTGTGTGTGTGTGTGTGCGTGCATTTGTGTTTGCAGAAGGGTGTGCATGTGTGTTTAGGAAAGAGTGTGTGTGTGTGTGTGCGTGCAAGAGGTGGGCTTGTAATGTGCATGTTACAATGTGTGTGTGTGTGTGTGGTAGTGAGAGCAGGGGGATTGATCCACACCACACATCAATCCCTCAAGTACAGGACTGTCATTATGACAGTTCTGTATGTCTGCATTTGTGGGACTCTTGTCTGTAGGTCCTTGTGATTGGTGGTCTTCATGTGAATGCCCTCCATGCAAGATGAGAGCTCCATTCTGTCTGTGTCCTTCTGTTTGAATGTAACATGGAAAAGGTTACTTTTATATCTGTGGGCGACTGTTGTACGTTAACAAAGTGTGTTTTTTTTGCATACTGGTTTGTGGGATGTGTGTGTGTGTGTGTGTTTACGCGTGTGGGTGTGTGTGAGAGAGAGAACGTTTGTGTGTGCGTGGCAACACACCAACCCTTTTGCATCCCATGGTCTTCAAAGACAGCCCTTCCAGCTGGGTCAAACAAAACCATCCCATCTTCTTTGACCTCCCTCCTTCTTCGTCTCTCTCTCTCTCTGTCTGTCTGTCTCTCTCTCTCTCTCTTTCTCTCTCTCTCTCTCTCTCTCTTTCTCTCTCTCTCTCTCACTCTCCTTCCTTTCTTCCTTTCTTCCTTTCTTTCACAGCTGAATGAGGCTGGACCACTTCACAGTTTCACTGTAAAGAAAGTCAGGTGGCTGAGCGGTGAGGGAGTCGGGCTAGTAATCCGAAGGTTGCCAGTTCGTTTCCCGGTCATGCCAACTGACGTTGTGTCCTTGGGCAAGGCACTTCACCCTACTTGCCTCGGGGGGAATGTCCCTGTACTTACTGTAAGTCGCTCTGGATAAGAGCGTCTGCTAAATGACTAAATGTAAATGTAAATGTAAAGAGAGAACACACATACAGGACTCACATCCGTTCATGTGTACAGTATACACAGTCATGAACCCAGGCGCACAGTATGAAAAATTTAAAGGTAAAAAGGACCTGCACGTGCACACACTCACAAACGCAATGCACCCCCCCCCACACACACACACACACACACATCCACAAATGCAGCACCCCCCCACAAACACACACATATACATACACTCACAAACTAAAATCTCATCCTCACACTTAAGAAAACATATACATTCTGTACCTACACACACAAACACACACACAGAACGGGTAGTTAAGGGTCTGTGTAGCCTCTGCAGGGCTGGCCAGGCATCAAGCCACACTTCACACCCTGGCTGGAGAGCGTTTATTGGGTAAGATCCCCCAGAGTGAAGGGAAGAACAACAACACCTCTGCTTTACACCAGAACAACACAGACGACCGACGGACAACAAAGGCACTGGTGAGAAGCTCGGAAAATGGCGGCCATTTGCAAATTTGTTGTCCTAGCTTACTGAATGAGGGGTCGGAAGGATGAAAACATTTAAGTCAGTTACAACTAACCAACAAGAGTAAGAAGTCTCTCAATAAGTCATTGTGATCAGGATGAACATTATTGAACATTCATGAACCATTCCTTTAAAAAAGGTTCATTTGTATTGCAATTTTTTGGTTCATTTTAGATGTTGAACCAAGTGTAAAACTACCGTTGAACAGTCCAGCCAGGTGGACCCATTGGACAGCTCACAGGTCTTGCTATAGCGCCTCAAAGAGGCCCAGATGTCTTCCGCGCACCTCCGATTTACCCAAGCAACTGTTTATGTCCACACCCTGGACCCTCCATGTTCATCACTTTTTCTATGTCACACCCTCCTGCAGATGATAGTGGGACGCATAGCTGGTTTAACGCACCAATCGACTGGAATTCCGACCGTGCAGTGCGAGTTAGTTGTCGAACAGCCTTATAAAACACTCATCCTGGATGGGGAATTAGCCAATAACCCTCCGCTGAGCGCTTTGAAGGTGACCCATCTTTTATCTTTTTTTTTTCTTTCTTTCTTTTAACTGCTGGCGTATAGGAAATGAAATATGGCTTTGAGGCGAGTGTGTGTGTGTGTGTGTGTGTGTGTGGGGGGGGGGGGGGGGGGGGGGGGGGAGGGGGTTGCATGTGAAGGGCAGTTTTTTTTAAGGGCCAAGGGAGTGATGATGGGAGTTTGGGGACGGGGGGAGGGGGGGATGATGGCGGACAGACTAAAAAAAACATGATGGAAAGGTGGAATGAGGTGGAAAGGTGAAACAGAGTTGTGGGTTGGGGAGGGGGGGGCACAGGGAGGGAGAAGGACAGGGTGAGGGAGACGTAGAAGAAGTAACCAATCATTTGGCAAGCCTACATAGTAAGTGACAGAATGTTAGACACTGCATTGGCACATGGAAGGAGGGTACTGCACTTTGCAGAATCATCTGCACAATGCTCACAGTAACAACACATACAGTGTATTTGTCATGTACCGATACCCCCAGAGAGCTCCAGGGGTTGCCTGATATTAAATGCCATCTCCCGCTCTAAATCCAAACATGTTTTATATTTTAGCATTACACTCAGGGCACACATATTTATTTCTCACAGCAAAAAAATGTTATGTTAAAAACACAATCATCCATGCTAGACCTCTCGGTCAAGGTGATATGACAGATGTACCACTACAAATGTGTTCACACCTCAATAACACATGCCATAAAATGGACTAGTCAAGTGTCATTATTACGACGGTTGCGCGGGAGGATGAACTGTGTGTACTTTATTATGATAACAAACAGCTTTAGTTAATGAGCCTTTCTATTCAAAGAGCTCCAATTCAGAGCACTTAAAGTGCTCCTGCCAGGGTTGAAGGCCATGTCTTAACAAAACATGAGGAAAGATACGAGCAACAGACAGAAGAAGAAAAAATGAGGGGTGATTGGTGGTGGTAGTGGTGGTGGTGGAGGGGGGGGGTATGAGAGTAAAAAGAGACAGAGAGAGACAGAGATCCCACTTTTCTTTAACGTGATGACTGTCAGTGATGGCTGTGATGTGTCGTACGCTTTGTGGCTCCTCCCAGACCACCACCACCACCGCTGCTGCTGTCACAATAAGAAACAAACAAACAAACAGACCCTCTAAAACGAGCAGACATAAATTGACCCACTTAAATACAATCAACAATAAACTCTGTTTCCCTACCTGTGTGCTGTTGGCTTCTGCTCCCACAGCACCTTTCACATCATTTGTTAAAGGTGGAGAGAGAGAGAGAGAGAGAGAGAGAGAGAGAGAGAGAGAGAGAGAGAGAGAGAGAGAGAGAGAGAGAGAGAGAGAGAGAGAGAGAGAGAGAGAGAAATAACTAAAGATTGAATGAGAAGGGGGAGATGTGTGAGAGAGAGAGAAAATACCTTAATAAAATAACTGTTGTTGTGTGCAAAAAGTCGTGCCAATATCTCTATACAGAAATTGGGTGACAAATGATTGCAGAAGAGAAGCGCTTCAAATTTTCACTGTTGAACACCTTTAATGACTGGTAATACAGGGGGGGCGGCAGCTACTATTAAACGTGAGCTGGAATCAATACGAGAGATAATTGGAGTTGTTAGAGCAAATTATAACATGGCTATTATGTTGCAGGACTATGTTGCACTGTAAACTTATTACAGCAAGTCATGTGAAAAAGTGTGTTTGTAAGTCTGTCTGTCTCAGCGAGACACAGCATGTGTGTGGTTAAGTGTGTGTGTGACTTTGTGCGTGTGGTCCCCTCTCTACAGTCACTTAGAGATGCGGTGGATTAGATTCAATGGCTGCCACTTTCTACCATAATCACCACTCCCCTTATTGACAGAAAGCTCACTGCTCTCTCTGTCTTTTGTCTAGTTTTCAAATCCTGTTGTTCCGCATATGGCACGTGTTGTATTACTACACTTCTCTTGTTCAAAGGGAATTACAGTTAATCTCAAAACTAACAGTTGCTAAAGCAGTCTTCATTTTCCTCTGGACATTGTTCGTGGCCATTTACTATATTTGTGTTTTCATGTCTAAGTGACATAACCCAGAAGAAAATCTGGGTTATTTAGACCGACTCTCCTTTTGTGTTTCTCTTGGCCCTTCTTTCATGGCTTTGTCCCTGTGGCCTCCATGTGAGTCAGAATGAACACAAGAGCTTGTGAAAATTGAACACATTTTCACCTCATTCAGGGCATTCAAGGTCAAACTAACAGTGACAACATGTCACGTAACCATCGCTCCCGAAGACATAGCTTTGTTTAGATGACGTTCCACTTCAGTTATACTGACAACACTCACATTATCAAGATAATTATTGCGAGTCATCAAAAAGTAGGATAATTTTTCTACCCAATTACTGTCAACGGGAAGTTTCAGACGTGTTTGAACAATGATGTGGACAATGTGCGGTACAGTAGAATACTACACCCTGACAGAATTTGATTTGAGGCCATGACGATTCCAAATCAAATAGTGAGGGCCCTTCAGTGAAGAGTATCCTATTGACTAGGCTGGGATATAGGAGTACCAAAGTTGAAACAATAACATCAATGACGTATGATGGTGCTCAGCATTAAGTGGATGGTTAAAATGACAAAGAGAGCATGAAACGAGTGGCCAACTCTTTATAGTGATGTGGCATAAGTGGGCGAGAGAGAAACTCTTGGCATGAGTACGAATTATAGAGAGTGGGTTGGGTTTTAGCTCAAATTTGGAACGTATCAGCTAATATGATGCTAGCACAGAGTAGGTAGGTATTTACTGAGTGGAAAAAGAGTAGGAGGAGCTTGTTATTGTCAACCACAGCATTATGTTCTTCTCCCTAGCTTGTTCCCAGCTATCCTACCAAAAACTGCTTTCCTACCCTTTGTGTAGAAACCAACCACAACAAAACCCAGCCTATTTGGCACATGGCAGGGATAAACAATGAGTCTGTCAAACCCGTCACTCGCCTATGTCCTCAATCGATTCCTCACACACTTCCAGGATTAGACAAGGATGACTAAATTGATTCAACACAGTCAAGAGATCTTCAAACAAACGTGCTTTTGAACTGGGAAAAAGGAATGACAGGCTCCCAAACCTGAACTTCAGCTGCAGCTGACGGAACATTCCTTTAGGCAGTTATTCTTAAACAATGAGAAGCTGCTGGTTGAAAGATAACTCTTGCTTGTCCTAAATTTTCAGAAGTCAGAAAAAAACATTGGGGCTGTGGAGAAAGGCACTGAATTGCTAGTGATGGGTCACCGTCCGTCGCCCGTTTGCTAATCGGGACGTTGTCAGATAAAAGAGGGCGATAACTTATCCATGCTGCGCACCCTGCGGCAGTTGGAGTTTGCAAGACACAGTCTTATGAGTTAGTTTTTTTCCTTACTTTGCTCAAGCACTGTTTAATCTTGCCCGGAAGCTAAGGAATGACAGTCAGAGCTAGCAGGAGAGTGAGCTACTCCCAGATCCGTAACCTCGTTCCATGAGAGTCTTTGTTACAGAATAAAATGTTTCAGAGCATGGATTTTGAATGCAATGCAATTGTGGTGAACATCAATAAACGTGTTGTCTTTTGGTCTTGAACTTTTCTCAGTTCAGCAGTCTATCCCACTGGAACAACGCCAATATTTACTCACTGACCCAATTGTCAACTCTCAGTGTGTCCAAATCGGGTTCGCCATTGAATAAGGTTCCATAACTTGCACGTGCATTGACAGGTGGTTTTGGGGAGCAAGAGTGGAGCAGAAAGAAACATATATGTCAGTCCCAAAGGGCGATAGCAGGACATGTTTGTACACGTTTTGTACAAGGGTGGTGGTGGTAGAGTGGGGAGTGACACACAAGGGGTGTATGGGTGCATGATTTCCAGGGCCTGTGAGTAGGGCCCCTTCACCTATTCTGTTCCCAGAGGCAGGGATGCTGATACTATGACTGCCATTGACATTGAGTTGAGCGGAGGTGTGTGGTCCGAGATGAGGTGTGGAGGGTTCTCCGAGGGAGATGGAGAAGGGAAGGGAGGGATGGAGATTGTAGGAGGGGGCTGAGAAGAAAGAGTGCGAGAAATCCGATGCACCAAAGAAGAAATGGACAACAGCGAGAGAGATGAGTGTGATGAGGAGAGCAGAGAGGGAGACAGGAGAGGGATCAGCTGAGCAGACGAGCTAGAGCGGAGGATTCAACAGGAAGAGAGAAGGAGTGGAAGGAGGAAGAAACATAGAAAAGATAGTGAGTGACGTGCAGGGGACAGGTAGATGGAGGACAAAGATGGGAGGAATGAGAGAGAGTTGGTGAGATGAGATGGTGAAAGAGAAACAGAGTTGGGAAAAATTAGATTTATTTGACATGTACATGGCTGAGAGTGGAAAAAGTGGCCACTGAATAAGACAGGGACAAAAAGAGAGAGACAGGAGGAAGCAGGTGAGGAGAGAGAAAGGGAAAGAGAGAATGCAGAGATGGTGCAGCAGAGTACAGAATACAGAAGAGGGATATGTTGGTGGGAGGAGGGTGTGTGTGTGTGTGCGCGCACGTGCTAGGGGTTAATAGCACAGCGGAGGCTCAGGGCTGATAGAAATGCAGAGCGCGTCCCGCCGGCCCGGCCGTTCAGTGATGGGTTGGAGCTGAGATCTGGCGCCTGCTATAAAGGAGCTCATTGAAAATAATTCAGAGTGACGGCTGTGCAGGGAGGGAAAGAGAGGAGGGGGGAGGATGGAGGGAGGGATGGATGGAGGGAGGGATAAGCGAGGGGGGGGGGGACATGGAGGGAGAGAAAGGGTGCATCAAGAGACGGTGGACTGCAGAGACTTGGTGGGGGGAATGGAGAGAAGAGTGAGAAGAAAGAGGGGAAGAGAGAGAGCGGTGGTGATGGAGAGAATGTGAGACAGAGAGAGAGATGAATGGACAGAGGAGCTGATAAGGTGAGAGTGAGGAGGGAAGGAGAGAGGGAGAGAAGGTAGGATTGGCAGAGACAAGAAAGCAAAAGCAAGAGAGAGGTGTTCAAAGAAGTGGTGAAAAAATGAAAGAGCTGTGTGTTAGACAATGTATACACAGTGCTTTGTTTGTTTATTTATACAAGTCTTTTTATTTTTGGACTTTTTTATTTTTTAACATTGATAATAACACCTGCAAAACAGCATACTCAGAAATGTAAAATCAAACAAAGAAAATGCAAAATATACCTTTTCAAAGTATTTAAACCACAGTTTGGTGATTTAAAAATGGCCAGTTACTACCCAATATTTCAATGTTATAACAAATGGTTATAATGTTGTTATAATCTTGGGTGTAATAGTGTAAAATTATTAAATGGTTCAAATATTTGTAATTCAACAAAATCACCAACTAAAACCCTAATGTGTAAAGTTTTGAATTGACCCAAATATTACCCAGAATACAAAACATCTGGAACAACTTCACCTTTCCAAGCCACATAAAAGCCTTGCTCAGTTACTGCCGACTCATATAAAGGCAAGGTGACAATGATGACACAAGTGGTGGCATGGGTACAACCCCTGACAGCACACTGAGATGAGAATGAGGGGGCAGAGCCCCAGATGTGGCAGGGGTTAAAGGTCACACTGTAGTGGTGCGGATGTGTACCTAAAACCAGATGTCACAAGATGTGTACCTAAAACCAGTCACACCGCACAAACAGATCAGACCGTGGTGATACTTTAAAGGGATGAAGGAAGCAGATGAGGAAGGAAGGAAGGAAGGAAGGAAGGAAGGGAGGGAGGGAGGGAGGGAGGGAGGGAGGGAGGGAGGGAGGGAGGGAGGGAGGGAGGGAGGGAGGGAGGGAGGGAGGGAAGGAGGGAAGGAAGGAAGGAAGGAAGGAAGGAAGGAAGGAAGGAAGGAAGGAAGGAAGGAAGGAAGGAAGGAAGGAAGGAAGGAAGGAAAGGAGCAAAGAGGCGTCAGCAAGATTTGAACGGACAGAAGGGAGGATAGAGAGAAGAATGGGAGGTCCTCTGTGACTTGTACCATATTAATGTGGACCCTCCCAGACCTCCATTAAACTGAGCAAAGCTCATTTCATGATGTGGGGACATCTTTTATGGTAACGCCGCTGTGTTAAGCACATGGGGAACCCTGTGAAGAAGCGTGAGGGGTTAATGGGCCTTGTTGCACACAAGGAGGGGGCGGGATGGAGGGGGTGATGGAGGGGATGGGGTGAAGTGACAATGCGTTGGTGCAATGAAGCACCCAGCTGGGAAATGGACCCCTACACGAGCTTTAGACAGTGTGTTGTGTGTGTGTGTGTGTGTCCTCACATCCACACAATCTGACATCTGACAAATCTTCTTTCCATTGTGACTTCATAATAACGTTCGGTATAAATGAATTGATGTATGCATTCATATATTACTGGAGCTCTTTAAAGGGAGTATGGTCGGTCCATGGCAAAAATGAGCAAACTGAGAATGTGATTGCTAATAAGCACACACACACACACACACACACACACACACTGCTGAGCCTTACCTCATTGCCCTGGACCCAGACTTTTAGAACACTACGCCTATGATGAGATATCGAGCTGGCGCTGCACATCGCACACCGATTTAGAAAGAAGACCATCTCAGTCCCGGGATTCTATTTTACTGGCGCAGCCTTTCAACTTTGTGAAAAGAGCGGAAAAAAAATCCCACCGAGAGATGGGAGGGAGGCGAACAAAGTTCTCAAAGTTGACTAAATAACTATCAAACACAGAATAAGTGCAAAAACCAAATTAAAGCCTGCATCAGCCTAACAAATCTAATCAAACACGCTTGCTGCTTTGCAGATGCTAAACAAGGGAAAAACTGAAAGCGTTTTATGGGGGAAGATGAAGGAAGGGCGAGGGGGGCCTCTTAACAGACCCCCTCGCCACCCACTTCCCTCTAGTTCTGTATCCGACTGGAATCAAATCTCAGTTTGCCACTGCTTCTCGATAGCAGATCAATTTAGCGTGGCTGGGAACATAGCAGTAAACATCGACGGAGTCATTTTCTGGCATATTAATGTTTACATCCAATCAACGGGGTGTGGGGGCGGTCTAATTAACTCAATCAGCAGACAGAATGCGGGGAGAATGAAATGCTCACCTAGAGACCACCACACAATTGATCACTCCAGCCTTCCTCTTTAGCCCAATGTTTGTTGACAGCACTTCAGTGCTCGCAGAATTACCCTGGCATGCATACGGTGATTAAATAGCAGTGTGTGGTTTTGATGCGCCTGATTATCTTGTTCTGTGTGCTTTACATTCATTGGATATTAAAAGTAAAGTTTTGGGGAGGATATGCTTGAGCATTTTTTGTATAAAAAATTAAATAAAGGTTTTGTTTTTTATCTGAGAAAAGCAAGACATTTCTCACAATAGTGAATGGTTTTTGAATTTAGACTAATTTCTCTTCTCTGGCACGAAATTGATCAAGAATTGATTTGGGATGGGAACATGGGAGAATACGGACTAATGCATTACAATGAATTACACGAAGAATTACCGCGTGTTGCTTCTATGCTCTTGGGCTTTCCTCAGTCTCTCTCCAGCAGCAGACTCATTTTGCTGTGGGGGAGGTTGGAGACAGGTGAAAAGACTGATGAGAAAAAGGCAAAAGCAAAACCATGTAATAAAAAAATCTGTCGTTATCTACTACGGTCCCAACACACACTACCTCTACGCCTCCCCTCTCTCCTTCTCCCTCTCTTCCTCCTGCTGCTTCTCTCCTCCTCTCTCTCACTTTCTCTTCCGTTTCTTTCCCCCCGCCAACAAGCCCGGCTGCCTCCCCTCCTCGTCTATGAAAAATCCGCAAATAAAAAGTTACATTAACCCCGCGCTGACCTTTCCCACGTAATACACTGTGGCCTGATGGGCTGGTCCAGAGCTTCATCGAAAAGCTGTCACTCTCCAGCCGTCCCAAGCACTGCCTGGGGAACATTTACCGGATAATTAATATATTAAATGCATGAAAAATAGTTACACAGGGGCCCCTTCGTCAGCTCTTCCTGTGCGAGGGGGGGAAAGAGGGATACAGCCTGTGAACCATCAATATACAAGCTTCCCCCTTCAATGGCCCATCATAAAAACTGCTCATAATTTTATGGCTTCATTCACAGCCCTCGCTGTAAAGGAAGGCCATATTTCCTCGTAATTCACTGGAGCTCGCACACACTTTTTTTTTTAATGATTTGGCGGTTTTAAGCCGGCGCTCCGCCGCAATTATGGAGGTGCTCCAGGCCCCTGATGTGAAGGACGCGCAGGGGTCAGCGGCGCCGGGGCGAGCAGGACCGTGACGGAGCGGGACGGCAGCCTGAAAACAGGGCTAAAAATACCCAGCACCGTGCTACGCACACCGCCACACTCTGCCTCGACGCCCACCCAGACACACGCCTTGCACACTGCTCCCATGTCACCTGCTCACCACCCACTATATACTGTACAGTGTGTGTGCGTGTTTGGACTTGTTTTACTGTTGTTGTGGGGACCAGGTTTAAGGAAAACTGGATTTTGAATAGAAACAGAATTTTCAGCCGCCACAAGGAAAATCCACACAAACTTGTGTTTCTATATGTACGTATGATAGATAGGCTGCTTGGTGTGTTTCTATAGAGGATGGAGGAGACAACTTGCATCAACTGCCATTTCTTACAAACACAATGCTTGATTTTTGAAAATGAGAAATTCTTTATTATGAATATTGAAATTAGCATCCGTATTTCTAGTCTGTGAATTTTCTCTCCCTCTAGTCAGTAATTAAACTGTAGGCCGCTATTTTCATGGAACATTAACTGGAGATCACGCCGACACAGATGAAGAAACACACAGACACGTGTGTGCAGACAAACACGCATGTGCAAATGCAGGCAAACACAGAGGCCTGTGCACACTCGCAAACTGTAGACGTGTACAAATACACATTGCTAAAATACATTTACACTAGAACCATAGACACTAGAACTAGAGAATTTTGTATTCAAAATATTGTATACATGGAACTACACATTCTGTAAAGACAGACTGGCACACACCCAACAAAGGAATCTATTCACAATAAGCATTACCTGTACACTCAATACATTCAGAAAGTCTAAGAAGTATGTGAGTCTATAAAAAATAAGAACATTAAGAAACTGTGTGTGACAATACGGTATATCCCACATATTCTGTATATTTCCTTTGAAAAAGGGAACTGCATTTCACACAATGCACTGCCATATACGTAATCGTGTCCGAACGCCTATCTGTTACCAGGAAATATTACCCCCAGAGACCGGGGCCCTTATTAATAGTCCAATTCATTAAATATTACTGTTGTCAGAGGGGTGGTGGGGTCTGAAGGGGGTAGCCAGCATAATACTGGCCTGAAGACAGAAGCGAGAGATCCTGGAATAAGGCAAATTAATTTTCTAGAGCTAACGGCCCCGATTTCGCCAAATGACATTTTGTACCGTTAGCATTTTATAATGTGACACAAATGGTGCTGGGGTGCAATTTAAAACCCAAACACTGAACCAGAAACCCCGTTTGTAGGGGTTCCGCTGCTACTTTATGGGTAAGCAAATCCTCAAGCTGAAAGTTCATCCTTTTTAGTGCCTCAGCTTTCTGGCACCACAGTATGGCCGTTCTATCCAGAGAGGGAAGTTCTATACACCATAGGTAACTTAACTTAAATAAGTTGATTGAAATAATAAGAATAATTTAGGCTTAAATATTTCAACACTTTTATTTGAGGAGATTACATTTGTGTGAAGACTGTAGCTATCAATAAACCAGGTATGTTTGAATCTACAGTAGCGCATACTGTAGATACAGCAGTAGGAACAGTATCCTATTATGCTCCTTCTAGACTGCATTGATCCATTAGCTGTACAATAGGTACGATAGTGAAAGCACTGATGACCTAATCTTGGTGACACTTCTGATAAGGAAAATAAAGGTTACTACATGTAGGTACACAGGTTATCAGATTTCAGTTGCACAAGCCAAATGCAAACCGCAAAATGTAATCTAATAGTGATGGCATTATAAATTGAAGCGTGTAATGAACAATAAATACAAAAGTGATTGCGATTGTATCATTCAGCTCTGGTATGTCGTAGAAGGTGTTTATCAGACACCAAGGATGGTAAACATTTAATAAAGAAATCAACGCTTTTCCTACACATTGTCTCTTGCAATCGTAAACTCATAACATTCTCCTCCTAAAAATGGTTGCCACACAGCATCACTTCCCAAAATCACAAATTTATTGAGCAAATGAAACTGCTTTTGATACACCACACAAATGTAATCAAGCATTGCAATGTTTACTCTTAACAAAACTCATTTCAATATGAATAAAAACTTATTTTTTTCTTCCGTCTGTAAAGCACAAGCTACGTGGTGCGTTATTTTGTCTGAGTTTTTCGGTTCCATAGATTTGTTTGAGAAGTCCCTGGCGTTCCCCCTCACTGTAGATTACGCACTACGGAAAGGCCGAAAAAGGTACAAAACACGTGTTGTCCTTGCGTTAATTTCCAATTAATCCCTGTTTATAAATTGCATGGCAAATGAACGCAAATCTCCGTTTTAGACAAGGATGTGATTGGCCTCCGCCACCTCTCAATCCCCCACCCTCTGCTTGAGGGGCAGAAATGTGTGTTTATTTGAATAAGGAAGACAAGAACAGAAACGAGCATTCGTCGCCAAATGGGCGAGCCAAACTGGCAAGCCAGCATTCTGAGAGTACAATACAGAGTATAGGTGATCCCGGAGAGCTCGCGCTAAGCAAGCCTAATCCTGTTGACTAAGAATGGGCACGAGGAGCCATGCCAGGCTGCAACGTGGCTCAGTCTACACAAAACACCGGGGGAATTACTCACCATGGCAGGGTGGTCCCTCCAACCACAAGCCCTCTGCTGCCGCCGCCTCTGCCACCAGTGGCTGCCAACGGGCACCGGGGGCTGGGACGTAGGGGGTGCCAGCCAGAACCTCTCTTCCCACTTTATGCCTGATCTCCTCATCCATGCCCACCTTGACCCACTCTTAGGGTTGTGAGCTAAGAGTTTGGAGTCGGGGGAGAGAGTCACATTATTGGTACATACAGTGTAGGCGGCATTCGGATGATTTGTTGATGACATTTGGGTGATCTTAGTACATACATCTCCAATTACAGAGCCAAGTCAAAACTGTCCAGAAAAATGAGCAAGGACGACACAGAAAAACATCTGAAGAAGGCCTCTTAGATGTCGCCATCACCGTGCGTAGCAAGTGGCTAGAAGTGGCAAGAAACCTGTTGGAATCTCACTTTCTCCACACTAATACTCAGGAAGATTAACTTTCCCTTTGAATCCGAAAAGACTATAAACGGATGTTAAGTGACAACCCCGTATTGTTCCCCCAAGTGCACGTGTCAGTCCTAATTCCTTGAGCTCGTATTAACAACCCATCAGCGCACCGTCGCAGCCCAGAGATTGAGAGCCCGGGTGTGATGGAGACTTACCCCCGACTCCTCAGCTCCTCAGCTGAGATCTTCCCGAGGCATTACGCTGGAGTGTCATCGCTTTAATACGATGATCTAGATTAAGGACGATCTGGAGAGAATACACAAAGGGAGACATTATTAGCCCTTTCCCTTCACTACTCTTACAGTTTGCCTTTAACATCCCCCTGTCCCCCCCTCCTCTCCCTTTAAACGATTGAATATTACCCAGCTAATCATCTCTGGTGCAGGTTAGCGAGGCCATGTAGTGGAACGCCCTCCACTGTGACCACCAGAGGCCTCTACTCGGCCATTAGGATCGAGCAATAGAGACGAGGAAGGAGGGACACCTTGGGGGGCCGTAAGTAGAACCCCCCCTCCACCTCCTTCCATTAAATCATTCTCCTCCATCTCTCCCTTCTTCCTCTCATTCCCCACTCCTCGGGGTGCCTCTTTATGAGGTGTGTCCTGATCGCCTAACAGACGGCGAGCTAAAGGCCAGCCGTCCCACTCGGCTGCTTCCAGGGTCCAGTTACTGATACTGCCCCCCCCCCCACCCCCCAGCATGCACAATAAGTACACTCTATAAACACACACTGGACAAACACACACAAACATGTGAACAAACACATGCATGCACCATGTTAGAGATCTCTAGGCGTTTTGTCTTGGTTAGTAAGGTTGGGCTATTTCACAGCTAGTAGATTTATACTACTGTGGATGACTGTGTGTAAGTGTGGGTCTGTGGGTGTGTGGGAGCGTGTCTGTCGCATGGAGCTTCCCCCAAGAATGGATCCACATCACAGGCTTCACGTCATAGCTCAAGCAATCAAGGCCACAGGGGGAGCTAGGGAGGTCTGCCTTGCATGAGTAGTGAGTCTCAAAGACTGACAAATCCCATCGACAGTGTGTTGTCTAACCCTCACAGGTTTAAGTCTGCCTGGAAATAGGCGGGAAATGGCAGGTTGCATTTTCATGCAATCCGCATGGCTAAAGCCATGGGCCTACAGGGAGCACATCTATGGCAGAAAAGCCTTCAATGCAGGAAGGAGAAACATAATGCCCTCACTTCCTGAGGCAGGGTGTCATAAGGAAATGAAAGATGTGCTATGTTAGGAGTCTGAAATGAAAATGTTCTGGTACAATTAAAGAGGGAAAATAAGATAACAGAGCTACTTACTCACACTTAGCTAGTGTATTATGAACATTGTCTTGGTTTAAATCATTGTAAAAAAAAAAATATATGAAGAAAGCCTAAACATCTACATACATGGATTATTTTTATTATTGCAAGAAACAACGCATGTAAGTATTAAGTATAACGTGAACTTATTCTGATTCTGTCACAGAAATATCCGTTAAAATCAGGTGTGGCAAAAAGTGGTGAAAGACTTTTGTATAAGCTAACGTTTGTCAGAATATACAATGCAGTCTGTGATAAACATGGTATGGTGTACTGTATGTGTTGTGTGTGTTGGTGTGTGTGTAGGAACAGCCCCAGGCCGAGCAGCTGTGAGCAGATGTCAGTGTAAGTGAGCGGGGGACTTGGGAGAGAGAGAAATGTGGCTAGGCCAACCCTCTAATTTACGCATGAGTGGCGCTGCACCACCCATATTTACATTTAAATTGATGTTTCAGATACTTAATTAAAGACGAGGACTGGGCTCTTCTGGTCGGCGGCAGTTTCTTCCTCACCCTCCTCCTCCTCGGTAGGGCTCACAGACCCGCTTCACTGGAACCTGGAGCGCTTCCCCAAACCCGTCGGAACATTTCACCGGAGGCCGGTTAATGACAATGGACCCTGTTCCCTCTATGGTAATTTCTAGTTACATTACTGAACATGCAATGCCCCCTGGTGGATTCTAATTTCAGCCTGTACTTACACAATGCACATCCTCCATCTGCTCGTGTCTTAAGATGACAGCCATTCGCCCTGATAATGCTTGGAGACGGCCAGGCGGGTCAGAGAAGTCAGCCAAGGAAAACAAAAGACTCAACTAGAAGCTACAGGAGGCGTACTTGCTGGGAGGTTCATGATTTGCAACAGGCATGTGGGGGGAAAAAACGTCAACTTGACACTTCCTAAGGCCCACAGCACAATTCGGGCCAGTTCTTGTTCAGTCCAAAGCACTCAATTGAAACCAATAAGGGTAAAAGCTGATGCACCAGAGCGGAGCAGGAGCTGGAGAAGACCCACTGACTAAATGATGAAGGGATACAAGAATACTCTGATGATGATCAGAGGGCTCAAACGAGGCCATGGCCTTAATACAGTGGCTCTCCTTTACTGATGAAGCACTTCCCCAGCATGCATCTCTTTCCACTGCCCCGTATCCTCCGAGGGGGGCCCTTGCCACCCATAGGCCGGCCCCCTTCTGACACTTAGTCCCAAACAGCCTTTTAATAGATTTTAAAAGAGGGTTATTAACATTACCTGCTAATTATGTTAAGGACCTAATTAGGGAAAGAGGAAAAAAGGCATTTTTTGTCTAATTAGGTTTTCTTTCTAAGTACACTGATAACCAAGGGAATGCCGAGATCTCTGCAGAAATGAGAGTGCAATGAGCCAGGGAGAGCCTCCTTCGGAAAAGGAGTTAACCCTTTCATCAGCAACTTGACTCCATTAACAGAGCCCAGGCAGAGTGCAATTACCACCCAAATCGTTTATTTAGGATGTGTTTATCTGGAGTGGGGCTGCATCATTTAGCGCGTTATAAACTCAATACCGACTTCATTAGCGATTACAGTCAGTGGGTGGTAATACCTGCCTGATAGCTCACTGTAGGCTGATGCTATCAGACCCCACCACCAAATTACAAGGAAGGAGACCTAATTTTTCAGCTGTGGCGCTCATTCCCCACTGCTTCCTCCACTCGGGGGGGGGGGGGGGGGGGGGGGGGGGGGGGGGGGAGTGCCTCAGTCACTTGGCCAGGCCTCAGCTACGACATGAGCATGGGATGAGACAGCATGCATAAGGCGACCCAGCCACAACAAGCCAAACACTGGTACAGCAGGGCGAGAGCTTCATTACAGGAATTACACCCAGTTTTCACAAAGCTCAATTAAAGCCCAGTCGGCACAATGAGGAAAGACTAAATGACACTTCAGTAGACGTGACATAATTGCCCGTGACTAAACACAACTAAAACAGGCACAAAACATTGTTTGCTGTCAATACAATGAGAGAAATAAACTAGACTAAACCTCACTAACGGAGACACAGCAACAACTGAAATGACAAAACAAAATGATAGTCAAATAAATATTTGGGGTAAAAAGCACACTGTTGCACTGTACCAGTTCTTCATAAATACTGCTGAGTTATTTCGAGGCCACAAAGGTACTGTACAGTATTGTACTGTACAGAAAAGAGCAACTTTAAAATCTCAAACACAGAAGGCACAAGGGATCACAACAATAAAAGTATAGGATTGACTGAATAAGGCACAAAGTGTACCATAACATTTATTGTGATTATGAAGTATAAGTAATAAAAAAGGGAATCCAAATTGGTTAAGTGAAAAGCCTCTTTACCTCTGGTTACCCTGCATGAAGTGTTGATAAGGCACTCAACACTCACACTTGTGTCCAGTAGAACTACATTTGATGGGTAGTTTAATTTACTACCCATCAAAACAAAAAGGTTCTATTATGACAAAGGCAATTCCTGTGTGTCTGGAAAACTGAAGGGACAAGTGGTGAGGATCTTTGGCAGGGAGGGGAAGGGAGGGTCCCCCAAGTGCCCCTAAATGGAATCCGAATGAACCCTCCAAGCTGGTGGGTCTGCAAGAGCAAGACAGCCCCCGCCATTACGGGCCAAGGCTCTCCTTCGCCCGCACACCTCCAGCTCACGTCTGTTATTATCACTTCAACCTCCCGGGGTAGAAAGGTTGTGCAGTCGGAGGAGGGAATAAGCGCAGCGGAGGAAGGGAGGTACTAGCACTTACTGCTTTGTAGCATGACGTTTTCCAGACCGCCACGGTTAAGGGGAAGTGGGGGCAAAATAGCAGCCTTCTAAATTGACAGAGTCGGACACTGTGTTTAAGAGTGATAGCTGATCGTAGGCTAGTGGTGATGTCCAATTTTATTTTGAAGCCCACGATTCATAAATAGACAGACGAATGTGGATATACGTGTCATAGGTGACTATCTGCCTGTCATTGTTGAGCGTTTCTTTTCCACCTTACAGGATGTCTGGGGGTGTGATGTGGGTTAAGGGAGCGCTTCACTCTGACTTTGAATTGAAATTATTGAAATGATATTAATGTTCCATATCCTGGGAAATTGCAGATGAAATTGATGTCCGGCAATTGAAGGTTGTGCTGTTATCTCATAGTTATGGACATTTTGTCATGGAGTATCCTGCACGTTGATGACACAGTTCCCCAAAAATATAACATGAGAGGCAAATCATCTGAATAGCAACAATGTATGAGATCAATTGAGTGCTATTTAAACAAATGTTTGACATTCAAATTGATAAAAGTAGCAGCTAGACTGTCAATGTTTTTCCTCAAGGAACATGTAAATCAAACCATACAACAGCTATTTGATCACAATCATTTGTCCAGTCACCTTCAGTTTCAAGGAGGAAAGAGGAGGAACGAAGCCTGCAATATGGAAATAACTTGTGGATAATTTCAGAGCCCATGCCAAATTCCTCTGTGTGACTATTGTGTACGTCATATCTCTTTAGACTACTACATCTACCTTCCACATATTATTGCTTTTAGAAAGAACGCATTACTTTAAGTACTTTAAGTATTTATGCACATACTTAACCATCAACCTAGACATTTGCAGCTCGGCCTCCGCACACACTAGACATGGTTCTGGTCCTGAGTTAGCTGCACCAGACAGTGAAGTACTCAACCTTACCCAAGCCCTGGGGGGTTGTTTGGCAAGAATGTTTACTGTTTACTGGACCCCAGCCCTGGTCATGGAAAGACAAGATGAATTTGACAGCTAATGTAAAAATAACAGACAATCGTAAATCAGGGAAGCGGGCGTGAGTCGATGATGAGAGTTAATCAATACGGGCCTGACTTTGCCATTGTGTGGAATGGCACTTCATTTATTACTGGGGGACTTGGAGGAGACACATTATTCACATTAGAGTATGCACACTTGGTGAAGGGATGGAGAGAGAGAAAGAGAGGGATGAAGGGAGGGAGCAAAATACTGTTAAAGGAGGGCGGGAGGGAGGGAGGAAGAGGTTGCTTAGTCACCGCTGTTGGCAGTTACATGCTGGGGCCCTGCTCGGACAGAGTCTGGCCTTAGCAGCATGGAACATGGTGCATTGCAGGGACTCCATCAGATACTGGGACCACTTAATTGACAACATTTTGAAAATGCAGTCTATGCGGTGTATTGTATAGCTTTGTCATTTTCATAATTATTTCTTTTTTTGACAGCAATCATTTGACTTCAGACTTTGCATTTTACCGGGCAATAGCACCCAATGCTACTTTACACCACACGGCTTAGCACTTTCAACGTTGGATGACATTCACTTTCTAAGTAAAACCCTATAGTTGGCCCACACACATAGTGTTGGACATATTTCCAGCTAAGTTAAGGGGAAATTGCTCTTTTGGAGTGGAGAGCAGGCCGCTGCAGAGGCAGAAGTAGCACAGTATTAGAGACTGCTCCACAGTGCAAGCTAGAGGGTGCGTTGGCTGATTTGAGTGGCTCTGGCTGGGCTCCTCTGGGGAAATCGGGGCCCTGAGAGTGGGCTGCTGATTTACTCCAGGCCTAGGCTTGTCTGGCTGATGAGCTCCAGGCAGGCTGGGCCCCACGCGGAGGGATTGGCTCCGACCAATATGTTCCCTTCCACTCTAAAAGACAAGGCTAATATGCTGGAACCTCAGTCTTCACACACACACATACACACACATACACACACCCCATCTTCCTTCATTTAAGATTCTCTCGCTCTATCTCTCCAGCCTCCTTCACTCTCCCATTGCTTTCTTCCCCTTCATATCGGACCCTCTCTATCTGTCGCTTTCTCTCTCTGTCTGCATCCCCCTCGCTCTCTCCCTTCTCATATCAGGACCTCTTTTTCCATCTGGCCTCATCTGGGGCGCCCTCTCCACTGCAGAAGCTCTCTCTCATCCCTCTTCTCCTGCTACCTCCCCGTGCTGCAGTCATTTTTCCTTCACCTGAGGCTCATTCCCGGTCCGGGGGAATGTATGGCTTTATTTGTACCGTGCTGGAGTTTTATTGGATTCCTATTGCCAGGGAACAGGAGAACACCATTTCAGATTAATCAAGGGCCAATTTAATTCAAAATTCATGAAGTGGACATCCGTCAACATGCCGGCTCCAACGTGCTCCATGTGTTCTCCAAGTGCTCCCTTAGAGCATCGGAGAACATTGGTAACTCCAGTTCCATTTCCAACCCTGATTAGAACATAGTGGTTGGTTTCCTGTGGCTCGATACTGGGTTTCAACTGAGAGATCTCACCTTTTTTTCCATTGCCAAAGGTGCATCATTAAAAGACACTGGTAGACCGCTTTCTCATAAGGGCTGACTCATCTCTTCCATCTACAATCAGACACCAATCCATAAAGGGAAGGAGTGCTGGACACCTGGTTTAATAACTCTCTTGCTACATCTTTGAGAGGCGTTTTGTAACCAGTTATTAAGAAGTCTTGTACTTGTCTCTGTAAAACTGGGGCCCTATTTTGGTGGTGCAGATCAATGAGTTAACAGCTGAAATCAATGTAATATAGTGAATCTAAGGGTAAGAACCAAAAATAAATTAAGTACAAAATATTTTTATCATTCCCCAAAATCTGTTTATGTACCGTAAATGAACATTACAAACTATAAACATGTTGTTTATGAGGCCATCTGAGAGTTGTTTTGCAACACAGACAGCTCAGTTTCAGTGGAATGTCAATTTCAGGTTTTTGGAGTGTGTCGCTTCTTTCCAGCCAATTATGCTCCAGCAATCCTGTTCCAGCCAACGCCATCGGCGTGGCTCATTTCTTGAAACCAGTGCAAATCAAACTTCAGCCAGAGGAAAGTCCAGACAGAAGAATTTGGGTCAATGTTTCTCATATTTGATTTTGCTTTATAATGTTACCTGATGCAGCTTTAAGCTTTACCTCAACAAAAGCGACTGGTTCAGTTCACTACTATAACAAAAGTTTACACACAACCCACAACACCTGCACCAGTTCATTGCCCAACGCATGCACACCATAATCTGCACAATGCTCGTCCACCTAGCCCCACATCCCAGACCCACCCCCCACACCCAACTGCCAGACCATCCTCCACCCCCCACAAACAACCCCCCCACTGACCCTCACAGCCAACCCCCCCACACCCAACCCCCAGACCGACCCCCGCCCCCCGCCCCTCACACCTAACCCCACCCCCCACCCCCAGACCCCTGTTTTTGCCCTGACCTCCGAAAACCGGTTTGAAAATTTCACACAATCTCCCTGCACAGCAGTGGCTGCAGCAGTGCTGGGAGCCAATATGTTGCCATAATTGGGCCTGTAGCGGGGGCAGAGTCCAAGGCAATTAATCCTTTCCTCCTCTGTTGTTTGCGCCCCCGGATGGCAGTGACAGGGTGCAGAGTAATTGGACTAGATCGCCCTTGTCCCCTCCGCTTTACATTAATATCCCTCCGCCTTGGACTGTAATCCCGGCCAGGTCGAGATTCCCGCCGCTGCCGCCAATATCCACTCAGTCTCTCTCGCCCGCTCCCCCCGTCTCCCACCTGTCAACTCCCCTTCACCAGCCAAAGAGGGCTAAAGTACTGTCAGATGAAGGGAATAGATAGACGCCATTGGAATGGGGAAGACAGACGAAGGAAATGAGATGGAAAGAGAGGGAGCCGTGAAAACCAGAGGAAAGTCCCAAGCAGAATTTTATATACCTGTAAGCTGTCAACCGAATTCAAAAACATAGATCACATTTATACATGGATCCCAACCGGATGCTGACTGAGACTGATCATTTTGTGTGTTTGTAAGTGTGTGTGTGTGTGTTTGTGTGTGTGTGTTTGTTGAGGGGACTGCCTTGACAAATGTTCTGCCAAATTCAATATCCTTTAACAGGGAGGAAAGATCACATCAAGGTGTAGGGTCAAAGGTTGAACAGGTTGAAGGTTCAGATCACAACCAGTCTGGAAGTTGTAAAAACAAAAGGCCAGTTGACTGTATCAAGGCTGCACGCATACAAGCACAAACACACCGTAACATGCACACAGCCTCTCCTCTCTCTTTCTTCCCTCTTATCCTCCTCATCCTCCTCATTTCCAGTAATCCCCTGAAAAATCGTCCCTTTTCTGCAGTCTTCCAGGTGCTCTGGCTTTCCCTTTCCCTCCACCTCTCTCTCTCTCTCTCCCTTTCTGTCTCTCTCTCTCTCTCTTTCTGTCTCTCTCTCTCTCTCTCTCTCTCCCTCTTTCTCTCTGGCTCGTATTCTGGGCAATTTCTAATCTCCTTCAGTGACTCTTCTAAGCCTAGGTGCGCTTCAAAAACAAATCAATAGGAGTATAATAGCACCGCACATGCTTTGTAATTTTGATATCATTAGTTTTCTTTTTTCCCCTCTGAGCTTCCATCTCATGCATCAAGAGAAAGAGAACGGGGCGGGCGAGAGAGAATACAGTAGAGCGCCCCTCGCAAAGTTTATTTAGTATTCTATGAATTTCAGATCAGTTATTTTTCGTAATGACACAGCAGTGCGTTCGGGGGAGGGAGAGGGTGGTGGAAGGGGGGTTGCCACGAAGGCGAGGGGAAGAAAAGGGAAAAATCAATAGGGGCTGCCGTATTTTCCCCGGCATGGCGGAGCAGGGGATCCATTGTGGAGGAATTATGATTTATGTCAGGGGTGGAAGGGCCGTCAGGGCGCGTCAGGGACGGAGGTGTGCGCCAATAATGATTAATGCCCCCCCTCTGTCCCGGAGACAACACAGCCAGCACTCTCCCTTTCTCCCACCCTCCCTCCACCGTATTCCTTCTCGCCCCCACCCAGCCAAAACACCTTGTTTTCTTCTCACACGCACGCACACACGCACACACGCACACACACACACACACACACACACGCGTCCAGCCTTAGGGAATCCTCTTAGCAGGCCATTCTAGCAGAGGCCCACCTCTATTTTTGTTTGCTCTGTCTTTTCCCCTCCCTCATCCCCTATCTTTCTCATTCTCTTTGCTCCCTTCACCCGTCTCCCCCCCCCCCCACACCCCATCCTCCATCTACCCTAACCTCCCCCCTTCCTTTCCCTCCGTTCTGTCACTCTCTCTTTCACTTCGTCTGCTGTGCGGGGCAGGGCGTGGGGTGATGGATTCTCAACTCACCAGCCGAGGGGTAGCAGGACAGGGGCGGTCACTTTTAAGCCGGGCGTCAGCACTTTGTCTCTGCCAAAGCTGTCAGCACTCAGAGAGAGAGAGAGAGAGAGAGAGAGAGAGAGAGAGGGAGAGAGAGGGAGAGAGAGGGATAGAAAGAGAGAGAGAAATAGAGAAAGGGAAAGGTAGAGGGTGAAAGACAGTGAGTGAGACTGTTGTGAGAGAAAGAGAGGGAGAGAGAGAGAGAGAGAGAGAGAGAGAGAGAGAGAGAGAGGGAGGGAGGGAGAGGAAGAGAGAGGAAGAAGAGGGAGGGAGACAGAAAGAGACCGAGATAAGGCCCTTGAAGGAAATGAATAGATGGAAGAGCCCGGGACGACGGGGGACAGGAAGAGAAATGAAGTAAAGCAGAGAAGGGCGCTCATCCTCTCTGTCAAGTGAGTGGCCACATCATAGACAAAACATTGAGGAGTTAGTTTGTGTCTGCTGTGAGCCTGAAGCATGTGGCTTAACTGTCAGACACATACATTCCCTCAGTACCCCATCTCTCTTTCTCTCACATGCACACTGCACAGTACACCCAAAACTAATCTTGAGTATTGTGCTTTTTTCAGTGGCTTTATTATACCATGGTCAACATTCCCAATCGCCAACTACATGGTCACAAGCTTCATTTAGTCACGTGCAGACTAATGCATGGACGACGATCTTCTCCATTTCACCTTTGGTCCACTTCAAGAACAAGTGCCGCTAGATTGAATTTCAATAAGCGGCACACAGCACACCCAGGAGACATTCAGAGCCACTCGTGCCTCCTTTCTGTGCGGGCTATTCAAGGGAGACAGTGGTGTGGAACGCCAGGCTTCACAACAGTCCTTATCATTACCTGTGAGGGCGGCCGAGCACCCTGTGAACTATATTCAAATGTGCAGTATTGTAAATTGGACAACATTTGGGGGTATGGAGAGGGGTGGGGAAGGGTGCTACTTGTGTGTACATCTCACATCAGAACCCACCACATCCCCCCCCCCCCCCCAAAAAAAACGTAAAGGCGGCAAGCTTCGGTTGCTTGTCGCGCATGCACATCAAAATAAATAAAGACAATCATAAAATTATAAAAATGATATGAAAATGTGTTCGAAAAGAGATAGACAATCTCAGACGTCTTCTTTGCTTTCGAGATGCAAGAGAAAGTAGAGCCAGAGATTTCACAGGTAAAAAGGGAGAGGGAGATAGTGAAGCGGAATAAAAGAGAGTGCTAGAAGAATAGATGTTAGTAGCATAGAAAGGGGCACCGGTACAGGAGCGGCAGAGGGGGGGGACGAGGGAAGGGAGCCGGGGCTGAAAACCTCATTTCCACCCTCCACTGACTCCCTCTCTACCTCTGTGTAGATTACCCTACAGCTCACGAGGCGAGTGTGTACGTGTGTGTGTGTGTGTGTGTGTCGATGTGACACTCAAAAAGTATATATTATGAACGCACACTCTTACAAACACTGAAGTCAGAGTCTAGCAGTAGGGCACACATTGACACAAACACCATATAGCACACTCCCCCACAAAATGCATCTGCGTGTGTGTGTGTGTGTGTTTGCTTGTGAATATTTGTCTGTGCCCTCCTTGAGCATTGGGCCTTTGAGAAGCCACAATGGGGCCACGGCCTACTGTACTTCACTGTTCAATAGCAAGCCAAACTGAACCAGGAACCCCATTTGTCTGTGTATATTTCAAGGGTCTTTTTAAGTTCCATAAGTTCAGGGTCAACACTGGCCTGTATGTCGCCAAATCCCTTTCAGATCACATCTCAAGGGTTTGGGAAGAGTCATTTCAACCAAGGATAGGACTGTTTGTAAGAGGGAATTGTGAGTGTTGTACCAACTGAAAGAGAGTGGTTTCCTTGACTTTCAGTTGCTTACTTCACAGTAGATGCTGCAGGCTCTACACACACTCTCCACACATACCAGTGTGGTGTTATACAGCCTCTGTGACGAGTGGACTGAAAGGAGGGAGTTGTGTTCCAAGTAATAAAACATGACTGTGTTTGCTAGTATGAGGACATTTAGATTTTCATGTCACTTAAGCAACTGGGCAGATAACTACTTTTCTCCATCTACTGAGTTATCTGATACTTTACAAAGTGCCTTCTTAAGAGTACGCAACCAGAGTACAGGAATAGCTGTGCCTTGTCTGAGCAGGATGAGCAGAATGAAGATTTCAGTGGAACTGGAATTGACTTTATTGGTCAAACATTTTGGACCTCCTATACAGTGTCTTTACCCCAAAGCAATCTATAAGATTTGAATTTTACTTACAGTGAAATTCTTTTGTCCATGGATGAGAAGCAATGAGCTCATTTTGCTACTAAATATAGGGCTGGGAGACTCAGAGTCAGAGTTCCTGTGTCTCTGGGGCTGAGAGCTGCTATTCGACAGTTTGACCTAATTTACCGCCATCAAAGTGAGGGCTGGCGCTACAGGCTGGCACAGGCAGGAGTGTGTGTGTGAGTGAGAGAGAGAGAGGAGAGTTTGAGAAAGAGATAGATGGACAAAATGTGTGTCTTCTTTTATATATTTTTTAAGTATGTCTGTAGGTGTGAAAATACTTGTCCGTGTATGCATGTCTATGACTGCTTGTGCATGCGTGAGTGTGTGTGTGTGTGTGTTGCGCACAAGTGGCCCATCCGCAGGAAAATAGAGCAGATCCCAGCGGTGAAACTATTACAGCCTGTGAATTATAAAACTATTAACCAGAATGTAACTTCCAATTAAAAGATGATTCAACATTGAGATCTGATGGATGAATTTTGATTAAGTGGAGACCCCATTAGGAGCGAGGGGAGATGGACGCCGGTCGGCGGTGGCTCTACTTAAAAAGCCACGGTCTAATAAAGATTTGTCTCTTTTTTGGGCAAATTAGGGTTAATTACTTTAAATAACATGGCTGGGAGCTCACTAAAAAGTGATGTTGAAATCTCAGGACGTTTGAGGGTGGATGGAGAGGTGGACACGCTTGTCTAGCTGCAGGTATCGCAGGCTGGTAATTATCTGCTGTACACGTTAGAGAGCATGCACACAAGAATGGAAGAACATACAGCACACATATACAAATATTTTGGGTTATACCAGGGTATATCAGTCTATTCTCCTATGCTGAACTATTGGAAAATGACATATGTTGGCTTATGTTACAGACAGATAGTATTTACTGCATTGCAGAATCTTATGGTTAAAGAATCCCCAGAAACAAGCAAACCAACGATCATTTTTCCGGCCAGACTCAAGACACCTAAGCACCTACGTATACTCATCAAACTATGCAAAGTTTTCTTCAGCTATGGGAGTCAGGTGGCTGAGCGGTGAGGGAGTCGGGCTAGTAATCTGAAGGTTGCCAGTTCGATTCCCCGGCTGTGCCAAATGACGTTGTGTCCTTGGGCAAGGCACTTCACCCTACTTGCCTCAGGGAGAATGTCCCTGTACTTACTGTAAGTCGCTCTGGATAAGAGCGTCTGCTAAATGACTAAATGTAATGTAAATGTAATCTATGAACCAATATTGTCCAAACTTGTACACGTGTGTGTTTTCAGAGTCTGATGGCAAGTGTCTCTGTGGCATACTGTTATGACAGCTGATGTTGTCTGTCATCGATTGGTCAAACACAGAAGAGGGGGGGTGTTAGAGTAGCGACCAACAGGCGTGGCTTTCTGAGTTCACACACACTCGAACGATAGTACACTCACACTACACAAACAAGCGTGGTATTTACCTCGCACACCAATGTATCAGTACAGCGCGCAAGATGAAAGAGGCTTCCAGCTATAATGATAACACAATATTACCAATTTCCACATTCCTCCGGCTACAAACCAATGTGCCATACTCTTACTCTTACTCTAACTAAAACACAAAAGAGACCACAAATTAATTGATGCTTGCACAATTTTTTTCCCCCTGCATGTACGTCAAAAAATGTAAAGCCAGCCAGTCAGAGTTGCAGAAGCCGACGCCCTTCCAGTCTCAGCTGACTCGGACCATCGTGTAATCGATACACCATTCCCCTCTCCCTGATTTTGTTTGTAAGGTCTGCCTGCGACGGACGAGCGAAAGCTTAAAGGCGCTCAAGGGAATCAAAAGGATGGGCTTCCACACCACTCCACGTGTTTCAGGAAGTCATTCCACCTTCCCTTTCACATGTTACTTTTCAATTTGTAACCAAGGAGTCGAGTGGTCGGGTCTCCGTCGGCCCTTCGGAATGAAAGAAGGAAAGGGGGGGGGGGCGGGGGTATGGAGTAGGAAGACTGTGTAATTGACAGTGACAGAGAGCAGTCAGACATTATTAGTTCAGCCTTAGTAAGCAGTTCATTACCGGCTGGGTTGAAGAAAAGTGTTGGATGGGTGGGGGGGGTTGAGAGGAGGAGATCCGTGGAGACTTTGTCGGAGGACACTGTATCTCAGGAGCTGGTGATAATTAAAGGGAAGAGGGGTAAGGCCAGTTGGAAGAACATGTCTGATTGCTTTTCTGTCTCCATTTGGTTGGAGCCAAGAAATCTGTGCGCTCCCAGGTCCAGTTGTCCTTTGGTTCTCAGGATTGTAGCGGAGATAGGAAGAGCACCCCCATCTACAACTACAGACACCACCTAGGTCTGAGAGAACATATACAGAGTGACATGTCCAGGACCAAGACAAATGGAAACAAGCCACCCAGGGCACCCATTGGGTTAACCTGTTCAACCCTTCAATATCTAGACCGTCTAAGAACAAACTGAGTGCACAGTCGTCTAAGAATTACGGAAGGCTTTGAGTCCACACAAAGATCAAACCAAAATATCATGTAAAACTAATGGTAAAATTAGGCTGTATGTGACCATTGTCAACAAACCTGTCTGGTTAATTGTCCACATCCCCTGTAACCATGGTGGCTCCTCAGGACAAGTTCCCTCCCAGCACACCCCTGAGGAGGGTGGAACATGGTACAATCCGGTCTCCCTAACCTTCCTCCTCTGTGCACACAGTGCTCTCAATGACTGGGCGCATAACGGAACTCATAAGGTGTGTGTGTGTGTGTGTGTGGGGGGGAATATAGAAGCTCACATTGCCATAAGGCAAATATTGTATAGAAGTTGTGAAATTAAAAGAAGGCAGGCAAACAGGCGAGCAATGAACCAAGCTGCTGCTCTAATGTTGTACTTATACAGCACACAGACGCACACAGACTCCCCAGAACCAGCGCTAAGCTCTTGGTAAAACCCAGGGGGCTGAGGTGTGGACCGAGCCTGGCGGCGGTAAGCAAACACTGAGCGTCTCATTCCACACACATGCATGCACGCCCTCTCTTACTCACACCCATGCAGACACATACGCATGCACACGCACGCATATTCCCTGATGCAGTGTTCCGCATTGTCTCCGCCAGCCGGCTGAAATCTCCCAAAGCTAGATGGCATTGTTCAATCTTCAGATGGAGATGGGTCGTGTGTGCGCACACACGCACACACACACATCAACTGTCCTGCATGAAAATGGAAAAAAGAAAGCATATTCAGAAAGTAGAAAAGGAAAGTTAGTTAGGTGAAAATTCAACAGACAGATGCACAGAGAGAGGAGAGATGGATTAAGGGAGACTGAGAGTAAAACAAAGAGTGAGATTAGAACACTGTGTTCATCTTCTTGTGACCTCCATGACTCTTTAGCTCTGTCAGTTTCACATATGGTGTGCATGTGCTATTCACTGTGTCAATACCCTACAACCTCCCAGAGATGAATGTACAGGATAGTCCAAAACCAAGGTGAAGAGATAAGAACAGCTAAGAGAGAAGGAAAATATATAATGAGCCCCACAAAACAAATAGAAGGTGTGGGGGGGGAAACATTCGATAGAAGATAATTGAGACCAAGTGTGACAGAGATTTTTTTTTAATCTAAAGGGCAAGAGTGAGAGACTGAGAGAAAGGGAGATACAGGTGGAGGTAGAGAGTTGGAGAGAGAATATCTGTGTCTTTTCAGGGGATGGCAGCCCAGTGAAGAATTACACAGCCACACACATGTACGCACACACAAAGACACACATCCACACACACACACACAACAGGCACCTGGGCAGGCAAGCAGATGACAAAAGGCCTCTCCCCAACGGATCCATGATCTAAATTCTAATCAAACATCATTTACAGCTTGTTTTATTTGGGCCTCTTGAGAGACTGTCCCTCCTGCCTCTTTGCCATGGCAACCAGTGTCTCATTTCAGAAGTGTCATGCCGTATTATCATCCGGCAGGCTCACACACTCCGCCTGACAACTTCTCCCCCAGCCCCTTGTGAAAAAAATAACCCTGTCTTGTACTGCTTCCCCTCGCTCTCTCGCTCTCTCAACCCCTCTCTCTCTCTCTCTCTCTCTCTCTCTCTCTCTCTCTCGTTCTCCCCTATTCTACTTCATCCCATTTCGGCTTCTCTCCATCTCTCTCGTAACCCTTCCTATGTCCCTTCATATTGATCTTCTCTGCTTCTATGGAAACGTGACTTAGGAAAGACACCTTTCCAAATTTGAAATGATTGCTAATGCCTGCATCTATGATGATGTATGAGACAGCTTGGATGCAAAATAGGTTTTACTGATAATGTTATGTACAGTGTAATGATTCATGATCAAGGTCATTCTGTAATCGCAATCATACAAACATTTATAGGTTGGCTACGCAGTGGATTCATATATATCAATGTCTTAACACTTGATTGTTTGACTGTACATGTGCATGCTATTTTACCCAGGCTGGTTGTTGACAATTATGTGAATAACTACTGCTTTTTAAGAATAATTGGAGTTTAATTATTTGATGTGTAGTAAAATACATGATTGTCATTTCGTTCATAGAATGATAGAAGTATTCGTTATCATTTTTACAGGCACGGACAACAAAATGGTACTTCACACATTACAGAATACTTAACTGATTTGAATGTACAGTATGGTAGCAAAGAGTTCACTGATTTACTGTACAGTACAGTCTGTGTTTCTCTTGGGCACGGATCCAGTATTCTATTACAAATGGATATTCTCATAGTACACACAGACAGACAATCACACACGCACACAAACAATCCCCAGTGACCTTTAGTGACCTGTAAAACAGCTGGTAGCCTTCTCCATCCCATCGCTGCCTGTTCTAGATAGTTAATTGACTTGACAGCTTGGCAACATAACAGGTAATAGCCCTCAGCCAACAGGGACTCCCAATACCAGAGAGACCCAAAGTATTCCAAAAACAATCAAAGAGCTTTTAGAATGGTATGTGTGTGTGAGTGAGTGTGTAAACATATTCATTTTCCAATGTGCTGTGGCATTGGGCCCCCCTTGACTAATTTAGCATCAAATCAAGCAGGGAACAGGAACAGGGGCAGGGACGCTCCTTGGTTGGTCAACAATAAAGCCAACAAATTACAACCTGAGATGCCGACATCATAATAAAAAATCTCATTTCACCCCCAGGAAAGCACGACTTCCATTGATTGCAACCCCACCACCATTGTGATGTCAGGCAAATCACACAAAAAAAACATATCTGTGAAAGAAACCCCTTAAAATATGAAAATGAAGAAAAGCACCAGTTAATGGGAGCAGTTCATGTATTTCAGCTCGCGATGCAAATTAGGGCGGCTAGAAGTAGCGGGCGAAAAAACGGCTCCTTCTTCCCCACCTTAAATAACAGGCGTCGCTGCTGGTTAGTATGCTGGCGTTACTGCAGGGTTGGGAGGGAGGCGAGGGCGCTGTGCGTGTATGTGTGTGGGCAGAGGGTCATTTGCAAGAAGGATATTTGCTTACACATGTATCAGCAATTTGGTGAATGGCGACACCCCACCCCCCTCTCCTGGTGTGAGCGCTTGGTAGCGGCATGCAGAGACCGGTACACACACGCTGGTGTGGCAGGGCCATCGGATGTGGCTGTGATGCCACCAACATCCCCCCCCCCCCTTAATTCCCCTCCTCCCTTCTCCTCTGTCCTTCGCTATCCCTCTTTCTTTCTCCTCCCTCATTTCCCTCTTCTTCTGGTGGCTCAATGGGGAATGAGATTCCCATCATCAGAAGCTGCAATTTTCACAAAACAATGTGAGATCACACGGCATGCCAGCAAGTCTCCACAGCCCCCTCCCTGGCCCCTGAGGCGCCCAGCGTATATGCAGATTGGAGGATTAATGCCCCCCCCCCCACCTTAATGTGTGTGTGCTTATGTGTTTTGTCTTCCAGGATGGAAGGGGTACGGTGCACATGCAAGTGTGTTTACCCATGTTTGTGTGGACGTGCGTCTGTGGACGTGAATTGACATAGACACAGGCACACACACCTGCAGCTCACAGGACATGAGGTTGGGGTAGGAGAACAAGATAAATAATAATCTTGCCTCCTCTTTTCTCCATTTAATATCACTGTTTTCAAAGGATTCTGCTAAGCTGCAATGCCCCTCTTAAAACATGTGAGACAAAGATAAGAATTAAGGCCTGGGCGAAGAGAAGAGTGAGGGAACGTGACTTTGCCCGGGGAAAGTTTCCTGGCGGGGAAACAAAGAGGCTTCAGACAGTGTCCCTGTCAGTCTGGGAAGCAGGGATCCATGAGCCACACAGAGGATGTGTTGCCTTGCGAGCTGGGCTTGGATGGCCTGTGCTGTGTTCTACTGTAGTGCTGAGCTGGGCCGAGCATGTGTGCATGCTTTCATGCGTGCATGTGTGTGCGTGTGTGTGTGCGTGCGTGTGTGTGTGTACTGGTCCGTGGGGAGCCCAGCCTGGTTCCAGGTCCCCACTGTAATTTCCTGGCAAGCTGGCAGGATTTTGCCTTGCCCCAGGCTACAGTAGCTAGCCATGGAGCAGACCTTCCAATCAGAGGCTGAACCCCTCACCTCACTGACCCTCGCTAGGCACTAAGCTTCTCCCTCGCTGGGAGAGTTGCAGTGTGTATGTGTGTATATGTGTGTGTGACTGATAAGGTAACACCTTAACATTAAGTCTTACCTGACATTCCGACCACACAAACACAGAAGCATGCAAGGCAAAGACACACAAAACAGGTTTTTTTTTATGGTGCACCAATTCTTTTCTTTGATGAGGAACTACAAAGGGGCTAGTATGCCATATAAAGAGTCCATGTATATAGAGGGGTGTAGGTTTCAGAGGGAAAAGAAAACATCCATGAATCCTCATGTGTTGGCCTGTGTCTGGTGGGTAGAGGTAGGGGTAAAAGTGATAGTCTGTCCCTTTCCCATTAATCAGACAGGCAATGGAAAAAAAAGTCTTGAACATCAACACAAGGTGCCGTATTTCAACGATCCTGTCTTCTTTTTCCTCGTATTGTCTTTCCAACACACGCACACATGCATGCACACCAACACACACGCACACATGCATGCACACCAACACACACGCACACATGCATGCACACCAACACACACACATGCATGCACACCAACACACACGCACCTCTCGGATGTATCATGTAGCACACAGGGGCTCGTTTTATGGCTAGGGACACGAAAGAAGACACCAAAAGCACACACACACACACACACACGCTTGATGATTCCGCTACAGCCAAATAAAGATATCATATCCTCTCACACTCCCTGAGCAGAACCACAATGTTAATGTAGGAAGACGAGAAAAGACCAATACATGTGGAGGGAGGGAGGGACTGGAGGAAAGCAGCCACATAGGGGAGGACTACAGGGGACAAAGCGAGCATCGATGCTGGAGCTGGGGGCTGGAGGCATGGGACCGGAGACCTGGGGCATAGGGCAGCAGCGGTCCCCACTCCCCTCTACTCAGACCTCAGATTGATGACGCAGTGGCCAGAGCCAAGTGTAAATATACCAGAGGCCTTGTCAGAGCAGGGGCCCTGGTACAGCAGAAAGACCCTGACAGTCTGGGTTTCCAGGTCCCCTGTCTCCACATCCACGGAGCACTCCGACACGCTCACAGCCTGTAGTACACAACACAACGCCGCACGCTGAGAGTGGCCAGGGGAAAGTGGGGTTTAGGTTTGTCATCAAAGAGAAAAATAAAATACATAAAGGTTACTGTAGGCTTGTGCAAGGGAAAACTTGTGTGTACCGAAATACAATTGGCTTGCTAAACAACTCTGTTAATAACCGCACATCCCATGCCATCATTAAACGTTACAACAGAAAATGAGCAAATCGCACACACAAACACAAAGTCTGACTAGAATTTGTTCATCGAAACATCATACACGCACAGCACATTTAACTCTCTGCTGACACCTCAGTTCACTCAGAGCGACTGCAAAATTTCATGGTGCAAATTAGCTAATAACTCAGCAACTGTAATGAACCGCAGAGCTGTCATATAAAATTTATGAAGTATTTTCAATTGTGTAGAGGGGGCTTAATTTAACACCGCCAGTGAGTAGGAGGCCAAGAGAAATTAAGACAAAACAAAAAAGGTAATAGAAAGTGTTCAATTGCGTTGCAATGACTGAGAGTCAAAATGTTGTATTTAGCCATTTACAACTAGCTTGCAGTCTTGGTGCTTAAGTCTGTTTCACAGACACACACATGCACACATGGCTGTGCTTATTTCAATCAGGTGACATTTGTTAGTAACTAACACTGGAGAGGAGAGGAGGCAATGCCATCGGCTAACCTTTCAGCTGTGAATTATGGGAATTTACCTTCATGGCTCAGTGCGTTTGCTGTTGGCCAGCCTTTCGTGTCTAAATCAAAGGCTGGGATCTGCTAGCTCGGCACTCTCACCCCCCCCCCCCCCCCCCCCTCCTCACAAGGGCAGACGTAGCAGTAGCGCTTGACGACGGGTGACATTTACAGCTCCGAGTGATTCTGTGCCACTATTGCAGAAAGCCCACACACACACATACATGCACGCACACACACACACACACACACACACCAGGAGTTGGAAAGCAAGCAAGCATTAGTAAATCCTCAATAAAAGCACTGTCAGCTATAATCCAACTCTATACAGTGACTAAAACCTATATGTAGTATGTGTGTTCATACATTATGTGTGTGATAGTAATGGTCCTTTAGGTTCTACGGCGTCAGTTTCTAAGCAATGATTTGAGGATGAGGATGAAAAAATCCCCAAACTTTTATGAGTAATCTTCTCCCTACCATGTACTGTATATACGGTTAGTCTATCATTCAAAGGAAGTGGCAAAAAGGTTGAAAGATGATAGTAACAAAAGATATTCAAAAAGGTTGGCAAGGTGGAATCAAAGTGTTATGGGGGAGGGGGGGGGCTTCAAATACTTAAAATGAGAAACCAAGGCTCTATAGAAATACAAGATATTATTTCCTTCTCTTTCTCTTTTCTGTGGCTGGAGAGCTGCCAGCCTTGGGTGAGGAGAGATGAGCGGCTGGCATGTCTGCCTTAGCCAAAGCTTAAACCCGTCCATTTCCCTTCTCTCAAGACAGGGCTAATTTATTTAACAGCTCAACAGGTAATTTTTCCAGCTAAAATGCTGATTTCTCTTCTCACCGGCTCCTCTTCAGCATGTATTCTAATTACCGTTGGCTTCCTTTGATCTGATGCCCCGCTACTTCACACCAGCTATAGACTTCCCTGGATCTCCTTCCATTAGAGTGACTCATTTCGTTTTGGCATACTACTTATTTTCCACAGATACCGCTTCGTTGATGTGACAGGAGATAAGGGCGGGAAAAATGTTGTCTTCACAGAGCCAGCAAGGCCCCCCAACTCACCCCGCAACTCACACTCCACGCTCCAAAAAAATGGGCGTAGCACAATTTGACATTGTAACATTTTCTTGCCAACCTCCATGTCGAACAGAGGAGGGGGAGCTTGATAGAAACAAAATTGGGGAAAAGATTGTGGAACACATGAGGTTGGGGTGGAGAAGCGGAGTGTGTGTGTGCAGAAGCAGGATTAGCGCAAGAGTCCAGATTATTTCATTAAAAACTAAAGTTACAGAGGCTTGGGCTGTCTTGCTTGATTTTAAGTGCTTCTGCATTAATTTCCCCTTCCTACCCCCTGAATCAATCATCAGAATTAGAATGTGTGCGCTGGACATATATAATACACACGTTTCAAAACTAAGGAACGACAGAAGAGATGGAAGAAGAGGGTAGAAATAATGTTCCCGCTCTTTGTTCATTGGGAGGAGCTAACATCAGTAAGCTTGAAGGAGAGCGAAAGTGGCAAATCCTCTGGCATGAGTCTATCTGTTCTTAGTGTCTCGACATTCTAAAATCCTGTCAAGGCCGGGGTTTTTTATAACAGGGATAATGCACAACTATGTAGTTAAAAGCCTAACCTTACTCATAGCATTACAGTCATTGAGTTACATCAGTAACTCACGTTTGGCCTACATGGGTTTGACCTACATGGTTTCCATGTCACAGATTAAGCCTTTGCATTGATCTATATGTCCAACGGAGGCTCACTATTGACAATGCTTTTTTGTCAAGGATTAAGAAAAAACTTCCCTGTTTGCCCGGTCTGAAGACAATCCCTGATTCCACATTACAATCTAACACCGGTCACAATGACTCTCTATGCATATGATTAGTTCCAAGCTTTTTCTTTCGCCGTGCAAGAAGCCAGTGAGTCCAGCCTTGTATAGACGCTGCCTCCAGCTGCTTTCAGTCAGACCCACAACATGAAGCAAAGGAAGGGGGGGGTGGGACGGGGGGCGGGGGGGGGGACGGGTGGGGAGGGACGTCAGGCAAGTCTTGTTGGACAAACGGACCTCCTTATCACCCGAGGACAGCAGCACGACTGCACGGCACAGCAACCTGATTCAACCCCTCGCTGTGCAGCTATTAACACTGAGTTAATTAAACAGCAACTCATTGAGTCAGCAGGGGGGCAATGGGGCTGGCATTTAGAGAAACCTTCCCTGCATTGTCGGTGGTCACCTCTACATACACGCACTTCCTTCCCGTAGACATCCGAGGCCCCTCTCCTTTCAGAGGGAACCGTGTTTGATTACGGGAAGGCTGTGACAGCCATGTTTCACTGTTGACTTTCTGCAGGCGTGATGGCCATTAGTAACATGGAGACTGCCAATAAGGGACATTATTAAAAAGAAAATACGACAATGTTAATCTGTGGAAGCTTGGGAGAAGCTCAGAGGCTCTTTGATGTGCAAACACTTCAGTTAGCCTAGCATGGTTCCGTGGCAACAATATGGGAAAAAAAAATTTTTTGGTCAATATGCGACGTAAAGGGAGTGTGTGGGTTGGGGTGGGGATGCTTGGGTTTTGAGGGTGCTTGGTCCATCTGTCCATCTGTCTGTCTCCCCAGAGGGTGACCCATGGAGGGCTGGGAAGGGAGGGTGTGGTCGACAGAGGGTGGCGCATATACTCCCCCGCCCAACCCTCCCCCCCCCCACCACCACCACCCCACCATCTCTCTCCATAGGCCTGAACGGACGCCCACCGCCACCACACAGAGCCTCCTAACACGAGGCCCATGCCCGGGTGCCTGCCGTCAGACACGCAAGCCTGCTTTACCTGCTGCGATTCCATTACCGCGCCTGCCTGTTTCAGCACTCAAGTGTTTCTCTAGCATATTAAACAGATTAATAGAACAATGCTCCGGGGAGAGAGCGGCCTGTCAATCTCGACTAAAAACACAAAAGCAGAAAATTAAAAAAGCCCATGGCTGAACTCCAACGCTGATAAAAAAAAAAAGAAGAAAAAAAAAAAGAATGCGCCGGAATCTTGCATGGAGAACGGGTGGGGGAGGCAGGAGTGTATGGCGGTCTGGTGGAAAAACACAGATGGTAAATATTTATCCTCCTATCCTCCTTGATGAACGCACACACTGGCGAGCAGACACACACACATTCCACACAAAATACACACAAACACACACTGAAAAAAAGGGGCAACCCACAGCTTTGACCAGAATGACACATATTAAACAAACAAGTACATACAATGCACACACAGCCATGCATAATTCACACTAACACACACACACACACACACCATAGTGAAAGAGCAAGCCACAGTTTTCACCAGAATTACAAGGGGGAGAAATTTAGCTCCAAAACATATCAAAGCAGACAAGCAACAAGCAGAGCACGTGCAGGCCTTTTACACAGAGAGGATGTAAGATCTATGGAGGACAAAAGAACCAGCTGGAACATATTATCATTGAAATATGTACTCTTCCTCCTCCTGATAGTTGGCAGTCAACATAGCATGTTGAATCATCACGCTCCTATCCTCCACAGATTTAGGTATTTCACAATGCATAGATTTCCCTTTGTTTATCAGACAACTCCCACTGTAGCCACAATGCAAATCTACAGCAAATCCAAACGAATGTCCCATTCGCTGCATCCCTCCACCTCCTCGGCCCCTAGTTTTTAATGTCTGGGGATGAATATCTGAGCCGTGGATCTATGGGGCCTGTGTTTCCAAGGCGGGGGAGCACTCTCTGGTGACGTCTCGTCTCGCCCTGTGAGATTTCGAGAGGAAAATTCAATCTGGCGCCGTGGTTTGTTTCTCGGCGAGATACCGGAAGATTGAGTGAGGTCTGCGGAGACCGGCGAGAGGCACGCGTCGCAGCCTTCAGACGCACAGCCAAGCCACTCGCCGACAAAGACAAAGGCACGGAGACAAAGCCCACATCACAAAGGGGGAGGGGGGGGGTTAGAGTAGGTATGTGTGTGTGTGTACTTGTGTGTAGGGTGCCACAAGGTGATAGCAGCATTCTGTAGGTTAATGATCTAAAGTTGCTTTAGCACCGCTATCTGGATTAAGAGGTATGGTCGACTTTTGTTGTAGCCAATCAAAGTACAACTAGGATTCCCTCAGGTCTAGATGGAACAAGACTCTTTACAGTGCTCGCCACCACTTCCACTTTCAACCAGGCCTCGTAACACTCAACAACGGAAAAAAAGAGAAAATAAAGAGTTAACAACTGGTGGTGGTGGTGGAGGGGGGTGGGAGGTGGTAAAAGGAATAAAACAGTCACCCAAACACGGGTCCACCCATCTCACAGCGAGCAGAAAACGCTGCAAATCATCTTTAATAGTCGTCAACTTGATGGTTCATTACGTTAAACTATCTGCGCTAATAGCTTCTAATCCAATGGCTCTCTTATGTCCTGGAGGCTATAGGAGCTTAGAGAGATAGGGATGTGTGTGTGTGTGTGGGGATGGGGATTGGGGGGGAGGAGGTGTGTGTGGCAGCCTAGTGTATTAACAGGTTAATTGCCCTGCTACAGAGACTGGACTGGATGACGAGAGGAGCCCCCCCCCGTTTCAGTTTAATTGTGAGTCGTCATGTTCCGCAACCCCTGTTCTGCTCAGGCGGTCTCAGGGGCAACCGGAGGCATCTGACGGCAGGCAGGTAAGGGGTCTTACTGTATGGGACGCCTGCTGGAGAGCGTCAGCACCAGGTGGGAGCGCTAGCACACAGCGCCACCTCATGGGAGGAGATGGGTACTGTGGTTGTTGGTGGCCCTCACACGGATGGACCATATCAACGGTAACTTTGTTTTCTTAGCTGGCACTCGTCTCTCTGATGAAAGATGCACTTGTTTTCTGAGTTATTGAGGGAAGTTCCTACTTGGCTAGATTTTCTAGGTTGGTTTTTAAATCTGATTCAGGTTATAGGTACCGCACTAACATATGTTTTGTTATTCTATTTCAGATTTCGACTCACGTTCTTCCAGAACCTTCAGGTCTCCCTCAACTCTAGCCTGACTTTCCAAGACATCCCTGTGTATCGCTTTTTTTGATTCAACCCCCACCCCTCCAGTGCATACTCCCAGATCCTCCCCCACCCCCGGCTGCCTGAGGGCCGGCCTTGTCTGTTTTCATTCCCCTCTGAGAGGACAAGTAATTTGGGGGAAGAGAGGAAGGGAGCAGATGACCACTGGCTTCTGACCTTTTCTCCCTCAATTTAACTCCTCCTCCTCCACCTACTACCTCTCCTCCGACGCCTCTGCCGCCAGAGAAAGTGGCAATCAGCCTAGGCAGAAGTGACACCCTCATCTGAGCGAGGCCGGGCCGGGCCGCCACAATCACAGTGTCACTTTCCATCAATATGCCGGGCCTGGGGCTGGGAGTGGGGGAGGGGGTGTGTGTGGAGGGGGTTGGAAAAACAGGGGTGTGGTGTTAGTGTACCCATGGCGTAGCAGTGCGGCATAAACCAGGGCCAGACCACAGCCCACCTGCTAATCATGTTAGCATGTTGCCATGTATTTGTTAATGGTATGGGACCAGCCACAATGGCTAGTGTAGGTCTTCATTAGCAGGGTGGGGGGTTAGGGTTAGGTGGGGGAGACTGGAGGGAACAGGTATTTTTAGGGTTGTTTTCATCAAGGTTTAAATGCATGGTTGTTCTTCTATTCTCTGCAGTCCCTTTATTGTTGTTTTTTTCTGTTTAAGTGGAGTTTGTCTGCCGAAAAACACCACTCCAAAGATGGTGGTCCAAAAACCAAAGCCAAGGTTTGTGTACCAGTACCAGGGTGCTCAGAAGGAAATTGAGATTTTCCAAATGTGCTGCCGAAACTTCAGGTCTTTAGGTCTTTTTTGCTTCTTTGTATCATCTCACCATTCGATTGGTGTTGGGACTTGAGCCGCTGTTGCCAGAACCCCCCTCCACAACAAGACGAGGATTCATTCACTCGCTACGTAAGATTAGAGTGTCTATCAGAGGCTTTTTCCACATGCCAGGCAAGTCAATTACATAAGACGGAAGGGTGGGAGGGTAAGAAATCACGGGATATTATTTCACGGAGACCTTGCTCGATACATGACTGTTAACTGTCAAACGCGGCACATGGGCACAGATGTAAGCCAGTGTGAAATACAATGAAATGCAGAGTGCAGGGTGTACACATTAGGACATGAGCCGCCATGAAATGGACCGACTTGGTAGAGGAAGGGAGCAGATGGAGAACGACGAAAGAGAGGCGCGAGGATTGTTAAGCCGGCAAAACAACCGCCGCGGTTGAAAGCCTCAAGAGCCGGTCCCTCTTTGCCAGGAAAACATGGCCACCATGTGGAACAAAGGATTGTGGGGCGGAAAAGGAGTTATGGATTACATCATGTTGACACCATGGAAATATGTAAAGCTAGAAGTATTACCAACGATTTCTCCAGGCCACCTTGACTAAATGTGGAGGATGCTGGCAGAGAACACAAAATGGAAACCAACAAAAAGTTTGGAAATTGAAGGAAAAGTATGCCCCTGAGAAAATAAAAATTTTGCTTAGCTTCCGGCGTGAGTTTACATATTCAAGGAGAAAAAATATATAAAATAGGAGAGAGAAAAACAGAGAGAGAAGAAAATCTAAATGATGATACACGACTGAGGGGGGCATTATCATTTGAAAGGATCCAGCCATTGTGTGGATCCGTCCCCTCTGTGCTGAAAATGAAATTGTCTGATGTGCGAGATTTACCTTTGCCGCAGCCACGGCCCCCAGCTCGTGGCGTGCAACGAGGGTCGCGGGCGCCATGTGTCATCCGACGACTCTGGTGCGACGGTGCCTCCAATTTACACACCGCGCCGCTCTGCATTTCAAAGGAGTCTCAGCGCCGGCCTCCTGTTCGTGATCGCTATCTCTAGACCCCGAGGAGGGGAGATTAGGACAGCCAGAGAAAGAAAAAAAACACTCTCAGCGCTGCCCCCCCCCCCAACCCCCGCCGCCATCCTCCATTTACATTTTCATATTAGATTTTTCCTTACACCCCCCCAGCCTTCCCTTCGTCTTGCCCTCTCAACATCCTTTCCTCCATCGCACTCACACATGTACCTTTTCACACATACACTCCATGTGCACAGAAGTGAGTGCACACACACCTCCTCATAGGCCATGACTAGTGTGGTATACATATCTTTCCTTCAACAAAAAGACACGGGGGAGATGGGATGAGTACTGTTAACCAGCTGGTACTATTGCCTCTCTGTCTGTGTCTCCCTCTCTGTCGTTCTCTTTCTACCTCTCGCTCTCTCTCTCTCTCTCTCTCTTGGTCGTTCTGTTTCTGCCTCTCTCTTCGTGTCCCTCTCCCACTCAGTCTCCCTCTCTCCATCTTTCTCTCAGTCTCTCCCTCAGTCTCCTCTTCTCTGTCTCTCTCTCCATCTCTCCCTTTCTCCATCTCTCTCCCTCAGCTTCCCTCCCTCAGTCTCTCTCTCCCTCTCTGTGTCTCTCACCCCGCTGTCCCTCATGGAATAGTTAATGAAACTTTTGATGTAAAAACAAATAATGGAGTTCGTTGGCAGTACAGCTTTCAAGTACTTCATCTTCAAGAAAAAGATTGTGTTTTAGTGTGAACACAAATAGATCAAAGTATTACTCATGAATCTAAGTTAGAAAGGAAAGAAACACATTCAAACAATAATGGCAAATGAAAGACTTTGAGATAAAAAGGTGTTCACTTGTTCTTTTGAGAGCTCAATACATTGTTCCAAGTTTGCTACTGAGCTGAAAAACATTGTAGGGGAAAAGCATGATCTAAAGTTTTTTTACTTGAAAAGCGGAAAATAAACTTGGTATATATAATTGCTGAGAGAGAGAGAGAGAGAGAGAGAGAGAGAGAGAGACATTGAAATAGGGAAAGACTTAAGCTCATTGCTTCTTTCTTGCTGCTCTAGTATAGATAATGGGCCACCAAAAAGAGAAAAGTGAGGTAACTGAACTTCATGGAAGCCCCAATCTGACGAGGCTATGGATGAGGGTTGTCCACTACAACCTGGCAACCCAGCTTTGACACAATTTCATCGCTCTCATACCATCGGTCTTTACTCACTCACCCATCTCCGTATCTCTCGCACACACATTTCATCTTTTTCTAACGCTCTCTTAACCCTTTGTCTATCACATGCTTACTTCTCTCTCCCTCCCTCCATTATGAGGTCGACTTCATTGTAATATAGGAGAGAGAGAGACACTTTATAAGGGAGGTGGAGAATCCCTCCATTCAGCATTCTAATCTGTCCTCCTCTCGGGCAGACACTGTTTACTCTCTTAGGCTGTGAATCTCATTCAGAGGCTAGCTCGATGGACCTGCAGGCAAGACAAGCAGAAAGGGAGGGAGAGACAGAGACAGAGAGAGAGAGAGAGAGAGAGAGAGAGAGAGAGAGAGAGAGAGAGAGAGAGAGAGAGAGAGAGAGAGAGAGAGAGAGAGAAAGGGAGAGAGAGGGAGGGAGGTAGGGAGGGAGAGGGAGAAAGGGGGAAGAGAGAAGAGAGAAGAGGATAAGGGTAGTGACAACGCGATGGATATGAATAGAGAGGGGGAGGAGAGTAGAAGGTGAGGAGAGAGATTTTGAAAGAAAGCCAGATGGAGGGGGGGGGAAGGAGTGAGAGAGGGTGTTAAGGTGATGCATAGCTGAAGTAAATGCAGGTGACTTTCCTCCCACCTGTTCACACAAAAGGGGAGGGAATTACGCCCACCCCTTTAAGTAAACACTGGTCACCTTGGTCTGGCTTGACAGCTACAGTATATAACCCTGGACTAGGCCTCTCACAAGAGAAACCATTGTGATACATTCAGAATGTATGCTGCATGAATGCAGATGGGTGACAGCCAATACAAAAGTTTGTAAAGACAGTCCACCCATTTTCACAGCATTGTGAAAAAGCCAGACTTCTTCCAATTACACATTCTACATGTAGCAGCAGAAATAATGACTTAACCAACAAGAGGCTTGACCTGGGCCAGGATTACAAATGCCCATGTTACAGTGGTTGTCATTGATAATCAAGCAGATAGAAACAGAGTGTATTCTACATGAGCTGTGTCTCGCGACTACACAACTTTCAAACGTAATACCCTCCAACCCTGGGCCACATTCCTCCAGGAACAAAACTGTAAGTAGCACTAAGCTTGTGGTTTTAGGCAGGCGATGATGTTTGCACCTGGGTGTGAAAATGTTGGTATTTGAGATTATACTTGGGGTGTCAGCATATGGAAAGGGATAGAGAGATAGAAGGATGCAGAGAGAGGGAGAGAGGACGATAGGGAAACAGGGAGGTAAGGAGCTCAGGACGGAGAGAGGTTTGGAGAGAAGACAGAGAGAAAGGGAGGGGGATGCATAACAAGAGGCATACAAGAAATAGAGAAAGGCAGGAGGAGAGAGAGGGAGGGAGAGCACAAGAGAGAGGGAGGGAGAGTCAGGAGCTTAATTTTACATTTTCTGCATGTTCTTGGTGGCAGACAGCTGACCTTCAGCGCAGACACGCTTGGGTGAGTAACAGCGCTCAAATTACATCCGTTCCAAAGGACTACATGAAACAGGCGGCGCGCTTTAAAGTTGTTCAATTAGATTATCCTTTTCATTTCTTTCTGCTAGTGTGCAATCAGGGAACAGACACAAACCACCACCACCACCAAGCAAGCCAAACACACGCCTATGCCTATGTGCCTGAAGTCAAACACAAAGAAAGAGAGGGTAGGTGAGAAGGAGGAATACTGGAACAAATCAATGCAGAAGCCTTAGTATCCCAGGAGTTTATCCAAACCTGGACGCTGAAAACATATCGTTTAAATGTTCATTTTTACAGTGTGTAATGATTAATTTGTTTGATAAGGTAGTCCAAATACACTATCTCCTGTTTAATGAAATGTGGGGGTAAATGACTGTATGCAGTTACTAACTAACAAATAATGTACCTTGTCTGCAGCTATTGGCTGACAATTAGTTCCAATTATTATTATCACACCAACACCCAATCACACACTAATGGGCCAACATGTACAAACAAGTGCACACACATACAAACAAGATGCATCACTTCCCACATCCTGCCCTCTGACTCGGCTCTCCACTTGTATTCTCCCTCTTTCCTTTCCTTCATCCATCCCTGCCTGCCTCCCTCCTCTCTGCTACTGATGCTGTTCTGCATCTCTCCTGCAGGCCTGCATGACACAGTCACTCAGACAGGGGGCTCATCACACATTACCATTCAGCTGTGTGTGTGTGTGTGGTGTTTGTTTGGGGGGGCGTTCTATTTTCAGGGGATTTGCAGTAATTATATGACAAAATGCTGGCGAATCTCTCCGGGTGCTGAATAGGGGCCTACGGGTCAGGGGACAGAGCTCTCCTGGCTGGGTAATTTGTAAATGTCATTCAGGTGGGGTCCTCTGTCAAAACCATGCCAGCCAACAGGGGAGAAGGGTGGGGGAGGAATGGAGAGAGAAAGAGTGTGTGTGTGTGTGTGTGTGTGTGTGTGTGTGTGTGTGTGTGTGTGTGTGTGTGTGTGTGTGTGTGTGTGTGTGTGTGTGTGTGTGTGTGTGTGTGTGCGTGCGTGCGTGCGTGCGTGCGTGTGTGTGTGTGGAAGGAAGGAAGGAAGGGTGAGTGGAGACAACAGAGAGGAGAGGAAAAAGGAAGGCATGGTCACCTTTTCTCGTATAGATTATTCTAGAACAGATGCCAGCCAGCCAGGTCCATCCCTCTGACTGTTTTGCTGCGCTGGGTAGACTGATTTTGATGTGCGTAGAACATATTGTTTGACATATTGTGTGTTCAGTCATGTGGTTATTGCCCAGGCAGAAACTGGAATACATGAATATTTTTATATCATAATATTTCAAAAAAATCTTTCATTTTGATACCCAAAGCACAGACTGCGACAGGCAATATGAATTTTGTCATGTTCAAAATGTGCTAGTGAGATTTCTGATAACTTTGCTGTTGAATTAGGAAGTGTTCAAAGAGTGACCAAATTATCTTGTCAATTAATGTTGATTATATTTGTGTGCTTGTTTATGTCTGGATGGAAGGTTATGAGTATGGATGCGAGTTGAAGTCTGGTGAGAAATTAGAAACAGGTTAGGGTTTGGGCCAGGGGAGAGGTGAGAGGGGAGGGAATTAATTAGATGTGTGGCTCATCATAATGTAAGTCTTATAAATGCTACTCCTGCCTGCAGATGATGAACATTTCAAATAGTCGCACTATGTCAACATTATGATAATAAAGAGCCAATCTCTCTTTTGACTCAGATCGGAGTCAGTAGATCAGTACCTCATCAGAGCAGAAGGGACACCAAGACCAGATGTGATGATTTCATGCATTTCCATTCAAACTGCACCGAACTGCATTCTGCAGCCAACAAAACAACTCAAGGACTCTGCACTGAATGGTTAAGATAGCGGATGTTTAGGTGGGTATAATGACAGGCTAATGTATGTCCTTGTCGCTAATGATTATTTCCTTCACGTTCTGGTATGTTTCTCATGTCAGGGAACGGGTGCCTTGTGTCAAAAGAAAAGCAACCTGTGGCTTATATTTCACATCAAGGTTGAATCACATTTCGAAAGGGAATGAATGTTGAGCCCTCACAAACATCTCCATTGATGTCTAAAAAACATTAATCTGACTTGATTACTAAACTCCACAGTCAGGCGGTGGTACAGTAGCTTAAATACCTGAACCAATGACCCTAAGGAGAAACCAATCAATGGCTCGCACAATGAACTAAACTCCCTGTGCCAATTGAATTTCCCATGGACCAAGATGAGGCTCCTGCTGTCTGTATCCTTCTGAAACTGGGTTTATACAACCCAAAAAACACCCTCCTATGCAGTCAATAGATTCAAGGTAACGTGGTCATTCTTACAGTTTAGACAAATTACAAATATATATAAAGAGAGAGAATTATATACACACACATTCATACACCGTTTATTTATTTATTTATATACATACATACTCTTAATATCAAGATAAAGAAATGAACACATAAAATAAAATACACCACCAAGAATTCACAGAAGCTGCCACTCTATGCTGAGTAGAGCACATCTATTCTAAAGTTATTAGCAGGGACAAAAGGCTCATAGGGCCTAGAGGCCAACAAAAGAATAATATACAGCAGTTTGGTAAATTTAAGAAAAAAAATTAAGAAATAAATTCCTCATTCATACGAGAGGGCCAAACTCAAACCACATTCGATAAAGAAACCCATTTTCTTAGCCAGAAAAAGAAAGGGACAAATAGACAGTGGCAGGCATACATTTCTTGCAGCGGTTGGAGCATTCTCTAGCAACCTTTATAGCTTAGGAGACGGAGCAAAGTTGCTATCAGACTATTGTGCTTTATTACTTTGGGATATAATAGGACTGCTGGCAAGTGAGTTTTATACCGTTTCTGTGAGACTCTCCTTTTCTCCCTACGGGTGTGATTGTGGCAGCAGTGGCTCTGTGATAGGCTGTTATACTGGGCTCTTCAAAACCCTTGCCTTGACCACTTCTGTGGCCTCCTCTCAACCAGCTAGTGATTCTCTCCCTCTTTCCATAGCTAAATCTCTCTCTCCTTGTTTCACCCCAGATCTCTTTCTACTGTTGATCAGATATATTTTCCAACATTGTAATAAATCTATCTAATTTAGAGAGAGGTATCAATTTCATTTTAGTCATTTAAAACCCCTGTCTAGCATCCTGGTATTTTTCTTTGAAGTCTTTGAATCTGAAAATACAAAAAAGGAGAGACTCTTTTCCAGAAAAAGTCAAAGTAACCATTAAAGCTTCTGACCACTTGAAATAAATAATAAATGAATGACATCAGTGCCAGTGTGGAAATAACTAGCTAACTAAGTTATTAAACCCATTAGTGATCTCTCTCTCTTTTCAACTCCCCCTTTCTCACTCCTTCCAGGCCCTCCATATTTCCCCCTGATTGCATCCAGCTACCTTCCTCTCTCTTTCCACTGCTTTATTTGTTATTGAAACACGGCAAAGGAAAGAAGATTGTAGAGAGGGTGAGAGAGAGAAGGAGGCAGGATGTAGAGAGAGAGAGAGAGAGAGAGAGAGAGAGAGAGAGAGAGAGAGAGAGAGAACTGGCTAAGCCAAAGCAGGGCTTGGTGGTGGTGCGTCCCAGACCCCTTTCCACAGAGAGTGTAGGCCTGACTGCAGCCCAATGTGCTATAAGGACTTAACGCCACCAGGGACTCAGCCCATTTGAATGCTCCGGCTTTCTTTATCCGTGACACAAGTGGTGCAGAAAAATTGCTAGGGATTAATTTAAGGGGTTGGAGTTGGGGGTGGGAGGCACCGACCTACAGGATCAGTGCTTACTGCTTTCTCAGAGGTGTCGCTCCATAAATAGTGAAGTTCCGCAATGCTTTTATTGACAGTGGGTTAGGCACAGATACTGTGCACCAAAACACCCCGCCCCATTGAACATTGAAGCAGATCTCATTTCGGACAGAGGAAAAAGGGGCGTTTAGGAAATAACGTAAGCATAACAAAACAGTGATAAGAATATATTAGAGCTCTTTTGGCCCTCCCATAGCTTTGAGGACAATGTTAGCAGGGGTTCTTAACATGGGACGCCACACTATACTGAAGCAGTGAGGGAAAAGACACAGAAGCTCTTCCATCTGTATTTCTGTCTGAATTCTAGGACTTCCTATTTGTATCCTGTGAAAAAATGAGCATGAGCTAGGTTTGGCCTGGCACTCTGGCAGCGCGTCACATCATCAGCTGATGTCACTCAAGCAAACAACTGCAGGTGTGCTAACTGAAGGTCCAGGCCTTCCCCTTCAGAATATCTGAATACTGCACGCATTCACAGACCCAAACACACGTGCTCCCACATGTGTTACTGTGTACCTGCATGTTGTGCAACTGCTGCCATCCTCCATCGCCAGCTTCTCCATACCGTCTTCTGTATCGTCACTACAAGATGTTGTTAATGCTCTGTGAAGCCTTTTGACTTGCTTGTTAAAAAGCCTACTTTAACTTTGAAATGATTCCTGTCCACCGGGCGATCTAATATCTTATGCTCCATGCCTTGTTATGCTGTGCTAGCTCTACGATCCAAGGCAGGGAGTTCCCCCTTAGATATAACCACACCGCCAAGACAACCATATTTCCATTTCGATGAATGACTAAATCAATACGAGTGTCTTGACAGAACTGAGATCTCAGTGGCAAAAATGGCATGTGGTGGGAGAGATTAGGTTTCGTGTGATTCCTCTGACTCAATATCAATCTTTTTTTGTAGTATTCAATGAGTACAGATGACAAATGATAGCTTGCTCGTGCTACTTCTTCCTTAAGCAGTGAATTCTTCAAATTTTACCCAAGCCTAATTTCAGACTCAATGGAATACATTCGCTTGGATTAGGTCTAATCTCAGTGGAGAGAGCTGCTGTCCCTGTGTGTATATTCAAATCAATTTAAGTAGAAGATTCCTCATAACATTTTAGCTTGTGTTTTGTATTATCCAAAGTGGCTGTAGCCTACTGTCCATCCATTCAAGGGTGAGTTCAAGTTCAAGGCGAACTGTATTTTATTTGCCTCTCACTCTCCTCTCTCTCTCCCTTATCTCTCTCCACTGTCTCAGTGCCCATAGAGAAGTAAAAGAGCTAATGACCCAGTGCAGCTCTCACACACTTGATCCAGTTTGATTGACTGCTGGTGTATCCTCCAGCCCAGAGGTGAACATCCACCAGTTGACAGTGCTGCACAGCTGCCGGAGGGATCGGACACTGGGCTTTGAGCACCAGTCCACAGCACGCGGGCGAGCTGGCATCAGTGTGTATGACGAGTGAAAATTCACACGCTTACACACTCGCAAACTCACATAGCACACGCATAATTAGCCATACACACAACTTCACATGACATGCAGCTGTACTCTTTTCCTTAATGCTGATGACAGCGTATCCATTCCGGTAGAAAATGCTCCATAGCAACTGCTATATAGACTATCTTATATTGGACACACTCCAACAGTCAGCGGCTTGCTTCAAGCCAAGAGAGGTGTGTTTTATGTGGAAAACGATATCAAAGTGAAATACTATTGAGAGGTAAATCAAATATGCGGTGCGGGGGGAAAAAACATCAAGTTTCCCATTTCAAAGTAATTTTCCCTTGACTGTTATTCTAACGCTCTTAATAACGGGCACTTTTTATGATGTAATAGAACACTCAAGACTTCCGCACTTGGCTCCCCCAGGGGGGAGTGTGTAGGGATGCTAGTGATGGTGGGGGTGGGAGGGGGGATACAGACCCAGTGACGGACCAGGCTTGCTAACCATCAAGGAGGCGAGAAGGACACGCTTCCACTGAACCACACAGCACTGCTTACGACTTCTCACTCTGTGAGGTCACAGTCTAACAAGCTTTGCATTGGTTACACACACACACACACACAAGCAGAAATCATTATTTCAACAGTTATATTCAGAACCTGGCAACCCTGGTCCCATGTCATTTACAGCCCATGACCTACGGTACATCTACATTACAAAGGAATCTGTGGTGAGAGGCGGTCAGGGGTGGGGGGGTGAAAGAATGCGAGTGAGTAAGAGAGAGAAAGAAGAAGGAGTGAGAAAGGGATGGTGTGTACTGGGAACGCACTTTGAATGTTTCTTACAAAAAGCCATGCACACACAGAGAAAGAGAGAGGGAGAGAAAAAAAGAGGGAAAGAGAGAGAAAGAAAGAGCATAAGGGGAAAAAAGAACCATTCAATGTCAACAACAAGAGGACAAGAGAAACAACAAAAATTATTTGTGGAGGTTGGTGGTTATACGGTCTGGCAAAGTGAATGGGGAGAGCGTGGTAGCAGGGAGTGTGTGTGTGTGTGGGGGGGGGGGGGGTATAACGTGGCTGTGTGGCCAGATGTAGCCAACATGTCTGAAAGCAATCAAACAATGTCTGGCCCAATCCTCCGCCTCATCACTGCACGAGGCCTCCATGAGGTGAGGGCGGGTGTGGAATAGAGGGTGTGTGTGTGTGTCTGCGGAGCCGTTTCTACTCTCTAATCAGAAGCCGGACCGCCGTAATTGCCTGCTACAATCTATCTCCACCACCGTGGACTGTGGACCTCTTTCAGCAGAGTTAGACAGGGAGGCCCGGTTCATTTCAATATGTTGCGTGCCGTCAAGTGAAATTGGCAGGGTAAATAGGAACTGCTGTTTATTTCCTACTCGCCCGACGGCCCACCATCCCCCCACCCCCATCCACAACCCCCCTCCTCCGCCACCATACTCCCCCCTCCAACAAACCTCCCTTCACAAACACACAAGCAACACCACACAATGAGAATCACTTACACACTCGGCACACACACAGACACACACACACCTCATGAGTGTATGCCCGCACCACAAACACACACACCCATTCCCTCGCTATGTTGCCGTCGCACAAAACATGCGAGGTAAACTGAGGGATAGAGAAAGCATGGCTGAGATGGGATCCTCCCCGACTGGCGAGGAATGACTGTCAGCGGGGCAAGTCGTCCATGTGTCCAACCCAAAACAAAAATGGAGGGGCTCGTCCAAATGAAAGCACTGTAAATCACAATGTCTTGAAATGTGTAGAGCACGTGGGAGTCTCGTCTTTCTCTGGAAACATGAGACTGCTTGTGCGTGGCTGCATGTGTGTGTGGAACAGGTGCTAATGATGGTTTCACTCCAAAGACACAGCAGTGTGCTCAAAACAAGACATTCTTATTGATGTTACCAGGCAAATCATGTTTTAGCAGGTCACATTTGTGGGCTAATACACAAGCAAAACATTCTCCCAGATATACACTCAGTTTTCTTTTTCTCCTTCACAGTGGAAAACTACCCAAGAACAGTAAACTGGTATAATCAGATTTTATAGACAAAAGTTAGTACTCGGGATGAAACCAAGCTTGAATAGCTACACACACACACACTCAAATGCACACATGAACCAACAAGAGCTAAGCCTGTCCATCTGTACATTGGGAAATTATGGTCTGGAGGCCTTAAAAAGTTACCCAAGTTAGACCTATCACAGCACCCTTATGACATGGTGGTGTAGGCCTGAACTATAGTGAGGGCTGGCTTCGATTACTGACTTCAGCCTCGGTTCTGGAATTCACACATTTGTCAGCTGAGTGGAGAGAGAGTAACACCAAAAAAGACTCAAGAATAATGAATAGAACAAAGACACAGAAATGGTCGGCCACAAAGTCTCTTTGAGGCACTAAAGTCTGAAAGCTTATTTTTTATAGTGAATGCATAGAAAACACAGAGATAAGAATCAATGGCTGGTGTACAGAAAATAAGGCTGAAGAATACTTGCACACATAATGATGTGTGTCTCTTACCAGCGGAAAAGCAAACTGGTTCGCTAGTTGAACATACAGCAAGCCTCTATTAGCAACAGCCAAGAACCAGAACTAGGTTTTAGATTGTAGAAACAGGGTCTTAGAGTGACCATTGGGTTCTAGGTAACCTCCCTGGGTATTTTAATGTAAGATGAAGATAATATCGAATCAGACATGATTTAATGATTAGTACTAACATATGCCCATTGTAAGTTCTTCAATGTGTATCATATTTGACAGAATATATAAATTAATAGTCAAAAACTGTGTTTTGATGGTGTGGAGGGGATACAGTCAGTTCAAAACCAGGGCTTTATTGCAAGGACAAGAGCTGAATCTACCAACATAAAACTCAGAGGTTTGGCAAGAGGGACATGACACCATTAAGACAATATAGTAGGCCGGACTTTTATGAAGACAAACTCTTTAATAATGAGAATAGGTTCCCATTTAAGTCCCAACTCATGTACAAAGAAATGTTATGTGGCCAATGGTCATGGTTCTTCTCCAATACAATTTTTCTAACTCTTCTAGTTAAGTCTTCACTCTTTAATGTTAACAATTTTTACAGATATACCACCACATGAACTCTTGGCTGCTACAGTGGTGAGATAATAAAAACCTCCATCCATGACAACCTTAATATACAGCATGACAAAGTAATATGACAACACATGGAAAATAATACTGTGAATTGGTTTAACAATGGGGGTTTTGTTAACCAAAATATGCTTCAAGGTCCTCCAAAAGTCTATTTTACTTCAGATTAATAGTTTTCCTTCTAAGGTCTTGCTGTTCCTTGTATAAGGGATTTAATTGTGTTGTGAGTCTAGTTGTGAACTTCAGATTTGAAACAACATGTTGACAGAAAGGACAGAGGAGTATTTGATATCATTTTGTCTAGGGCACTGCTGTACATTTACGAGGGTCCTTGTGGTTTTTCAATCAGTGATAACAGCAGTATTTGGTGACTACCAATCCGAGAGACACTCACAATGATATTTGAACTCTAGGTTCAAAAGACCTGAGAACCATACAGCTTCACATATTTTTTTCAGTTTTATATGTTCAGTTGCCTGCTAAATGCCCCATTTGAGACAGAATTGAGGCCCTCTCCAAATAGCTACCTAACTGCTTTTTCTAAAATTACTTATTATTTAGAAGACGTTTCAAGACAGTCTTTGAATTACAATGAGCCTAACAATTGACTGGACCTAGAACTCCTTTTTTACTGCCAGGCAAGACAGCCAAACAATGTTGAACTCTTATGTCTGTCTGAAAGGGATAAACCATTTCATTTTAAGAAGGATACCGAACCATCTAAGGGGTAAATTAGGGGGATGGGGGGCAAATTGTCAGAGGTGATGAGGGTTTCAAAATACAGTTATGGAAGCAATTTAGTTTATTAGCACCTAGAATGGCAACAATGACAGAGGTCAAATCTCTAATTCTTATATTTATCAAGGGGCCACATCAGCTGCTTAGCAAATTTGCGACAGAAGTCATCACAAAACAAATGTATTGAAAATGCCTGGACAGTTTTTGGTCTACAAGTCACAGACAAGTTCAACCCTCTTTAGCTTTCTCGGCTTTAATCAGTGTCATCCACAGCACAGGGCCAAAGTAGCACGGTACTGTAGGTACTTCAATTACTGGATCGTGAGTTTAGGTTCTTAGAAAATATACTGTATAGTGCATAAACTGTGTTCTGAATTTGAAAACAGTTTGAACATTTTTGTTTACCTGTCATGAACAAGGTTCACATTCTGTTTTCAGAATCAGAATCAGATTGGGTTTTATTCGCCATATCACATTGTCAGATTATATGTATATTCTCTGGTATCAGATGCATAGAAAGGTTAACTGGAGAGGAAAATTATTGGAAAGCCAGATTGCTTGAAAGTGATGACCTGGACCCGAAGAAAGGAAGGATGTAAAATCAGATGGTGGCACTTGCAAAAAAAAGGCCCAGATCGCCAATGCTTACTGCTCCAAAGTCAGAGTAAGGACATTGACGCAGGCACACTTGATGAGCAGGGGACATTCCACTGTCATCCCCAATGCATAAATCTGCTGTTAACTGTAAAATCAATGCTACTTATTGTAAAACAATAGACAGTGGGACATGCCAAGTGAATTCTGTAGCCACCACTTTCAGCCAATCACAAGGCTTAAGGACTTTGTCCTTGGCCAACTATGACCTTGCCTTTAAATACAATGGCATTGGCCCAAAAGGAAAGCACCGCATGGAAACATTCATTATAAATCCCCATGCTCGACAATTGTGTAATGTGTCACTGTACAGAATTTCCTTCTTTTTTGGTCATTTTCCAATTAAATAAGTCCTTTCATAGAAGAGGTGTGTGTTTTCACACTTAAGTCCCATTCACACTAATGCCAGCTCGCCCGCGTGCTGTGGACTGGTGCTCAAAGCCCAGTGTCCGATCCCTCCGGCAGCTGTGCAGCACTGTCAGCTGGTGGATGTTCACCTCTGGGCTGGAGGATACACCAGCAGTCAATCAAACTGGATCAAGTGTGTGAGAGCTGCACTGGGTCATTAGCTCTTTTACTTCTCTATGGGCACTGAGACAGTAGAGAGACAGTAAAGAGAGAGAGAGAGAGAGAGAGAGAGAGAGAGAGAGAGAGAGAGAGAGAGAGAGAGAGAGAGAGAGACAGACAGACAGACAGACAGAGAGAGAGAGAGAGAGAGATACATTTACCACAGGCAGCAATAATACAAAGCTAAGGCAACTGCATGGGCAAGTCAGTTAAATGGTAAAAGCGATATATTTCCTAACTGAAGTTGCCCATGCCCCATCTGCTGACAGTTGCTAGAGATGTGCTATATCTTTTACAGCATTTACATACATGTTCACTCTTTAATATGCAGTCAACTGAGAAAACTTGCATTGAAAACACCAGTTCAGTTGCAACGATAAAACCAACTCAGATTTGCAAGTGTCCAAGCCAGGGTTCTCCAATCCTGGTCCTCGAGGGCCACTGGTCTGCATGTTTTAGATGTTTCCCTGCTCCAGCACACCTAGTTCAAATGAATGGTCATTACCCGGCTTCCACAGAGCTTGATAACAACCCATTAATTTGAAGTTGGCCCTCGAGGACCAGGATTGAAGAACCCTGGTCCAAGCAAATAGCTAATTTCATAATTTCTCAACTTAATATTTTTGAATATAAAGCATTACATTTAAAACTTATCAAAAACATATTTCACAAAAAAGGGACACAGAGACCAGACCACTGAATGGAACAGTGCAGGTGTTACAGCTTCCTGGGTTCTGTCCAATAACATCACAGCGCCATCTAGTGGTCACACAATGGCACTTTTGTGTGCGTGTTGGACTCAATACTGTAGTATTTCGATCAAAGAACATAGTACCCAGTATCCAACTCCAATGTGCAAGTACAGTAGGGCCAGGTTGGATATGGTGCAAAATAATATCACAAGCCCACCACAAAAAATCTGATAGTTCTATATGTACGTCAAAACGTAAAACGGATTTGGAGAAAAACCTTTCCAGATCATCACAAAGCTCCAGCTTCGTCAAATTCCCATCAGTCAAGTTCGCCTCTGAAGCACACTTCTTTCCCAGTTCCATCCAGCCACCTCTCTGAAGAGCACAGCCAGAATGTACAACCTGACCATAGCCTTCAGCCCCCCCCCCCCCCCCCCCCTTCCTCCTTCCCTCCCCCCACAGTGAGCCCCACAGTCCGGGCCGTGCCGCCCACCGCTGCCGGTGCTAGCTCCACACCGAGAGGGGAATTTACATTTTAATAGGCAGAGCCGCTTGCCGAGCCACCCTCGAATGAGGGGGTCTATGCTCAGACGAACAGCGGGGAATGCACCCAGCTGCAGAAGTTTCCCATGAACCCCCGAGACAATTTCTGGAGCACACGGATGGGAAAGGGAAATAAAATGATATTTTTAGCCAAAACCGGCTTCAATCTGTATATGTATGTGCTGCTTCATATACATAAACACACATACATATATAGATGCATATTTACTAATCTCGGAACCCAGAAGTCTGTTTTTTCCCTCTCTATCTCATTCAAAAGTCAGATGTGTGAGACTACATATTTACAAACAAACCGTCCTAAGAAATTAGATTTGATGCCATGCCACCTTAGATTTGAAAGGAGATACTGTAGGTGCAGATTGCAGGGTGTGTGTGTGTGTATGGAGATGACTGCAGCAGAGGGCTTGGCGTTGAGCCTGTGCTCACTGAAGCATGGCGGTTCCATCACAGCTGTCATTAGCCACCAAACAAAGGCACATCCAGAGGAAGGAAAGGATGATGAGGAGGTCTGTCTTCACCACAGCCCTGTCAGGGACAGAGAGGGAGAGAGAGGGACTCAATGAAGCCCCAGCCAAGGACATGAGTGGAGGTCACCAGCAGAGCATTCTCACGGATGGAGGGGATGGGCTCCTGTGTGTTTTAAAGTTTTCCAGATACAGGACATACAGTAGATAAAATACAAAAGACACCAACAGAAACACAGAGGATAGGAATATGTATCCTACCCGGATAACTTCATATTTTCTCTTATTGTATCCCCCCGATATGTCCAAAATAGGCAAATAAGCATTTTTTTGAAATTGCATTGAGTTGACACGAGTCACACGACCTAGTAGTAAGACCCATGTAGGTAAGTTCCAAACCTGCCATGTGGCATATTTCAGATAACATTGAGGTTGGCATGATGCTTACACGGTAATACTTGAAAATGACCTCTCTTTCTCTCTCTTCATCCCCCCGTTTACTCTCACCCATTCCCTCTTTCTTTCCCCCCAGTTTCACAACGTTACAAGCCTGTGTCACTCTAGAGTGTGAAACAGCACAATGTGTCCCAGCTCCAGGCGTGCAATCAGAAACAGGGCCCCTCCCCAACCTAATTAATAACTATTGAACATGCTAACAACAATCAACACTAATTAAATGCACGCTTGCTGACAAGGGTGCAAGCCTTATCAAAAGCAGGAGACGGGGAGGGCGAGTGTTTTGTGGGCGTGTGGGTGTGGGAGAAGGGTAAACTGGGTCTTCTGTTTTCCGTAATTAGCTAACGAAGTGCCCCAAGGCCATAGTTTTAATTCATAGCGGCGACTCCGGCTCTGTCTGATTCTCAGGATGGACTGGGAAAGCAGGTCAGTCTCTCCAGCTTGGGAGCCGTGGGGATGTCACTGTGTAGAACACTGTTTAGAAGTTATAGGGTTATACAGTATCACTACTAATGTAACTACAATGTAATGTAAATGTTTCAGTACAGTAACTGAATGTGTGTGCTGAAGGAGGTGATGCCCACTATAAAAGGTAGGAAATTCCCTCCTCAAAGTGATCCTATCCATGTTTCATAATAATCCTTACACATGCAGAAAACCAGTAGAAAAGTTTCAATGTAGCAAAACTGGGAATTGTCAGAGGTAGAAATTTTCCATGGGAAGTTTCAGGAATATTCTGGGATTTTCAGAAATAATGGGGAATTTTTTACATATTGTATTTTTCATGTAATGTGCAGACATAATATGTAATGATTTCATTAAACAGGCATTTGTATTGAAATGATGCTCTGTGTGAACACTCCACAAACACCATGCGAAATCAAGCTAAAACCCATATTATTCTATTACATAAAAATAAAACATGCTGTGTTGAAGAAAGCCTTAGCTAGCAAGTTAGAAACTAAATATAAAAGCTATTTATTATGTTAGGATTTGCCAATTATACTTAGCATGAACAAATATACTTACCTCAGTAATTACAATGACAGAAATTTCAGAAAAGCTTATGAATGCTTTCTTCACTGCAATAGCCTTCCCTCTGGTCTCCCCCCCCCCCCCCCCCCCCAAAAGAAAAAGTATTAGAGAACTACAGTTAGTTCAGAATGTGGCTGCAATGGTATTGACTCACACAGAAAAGACCATATTATTCCAGCAGTCCTTACACTACACTGGCCTGTGGTTTTTGAATTGATTGGTTCTTGTTCTGGTTTTTAAAACTGTTTTAAAGGTTTAGCAACAAAATATTTGGTTGAATGGCATGGTGTGTGGGCTTGATTGTCTTGGGCACAACATATCAGTTTGTGCAAAGGAAGCATGAATGAAGAATAAAGCACTGAATTGCAATATAACGGAATTCCCATTAGATGGGGCTGTTGTCACTGTGCCACAATCACAAAAAAAGTATGTGAATTCACCAAATAAATTAAAGTTAATACAATTCATAATATTACACCTCTATTCAATACCGTCCTTACTAATTCAATACACAATGGTATAAAATATAAACAGGAAAAATTACACTTTATGGAAAAATTTGCTCTTGAAAATGCAAACATTTTCAACACCTTTGCAATCCTATTCCATCCCTACACTGTTTAAACATAAACAGAATGAATCAGCATTTGGTTGACAGTCGACAGTTACAGTCAATGAAAGAGACAGAAATTTCAGAGTTATGGGCCCCCACACCCACTAACCCCCGTGGCCTGGCCTACTGACTGAACCACACTCAGTCTGTTCCAACTCCCAATACAAGGGGAGGTCATTCTGAGTGACAGCCTGGGATAGCCATAGTATTGACATCAGCCGCTTGTTCCCATGATCAGCCCTCAATAGGCGATTGAGTTTGCCAGTGACCCTAAACAATTGCTGGGACAAACATCAGCCAACTTCCCCTCTGCTGGCTTCTGCCGCGTCCTCCCCCCTACACACACACACGCACACTACCCATCCTAATCAATAGACAGTCGATCAATAGCCAGTAACCAGTATTGATGACTACGTCCCGTCTGCTGCCTGTTCCCAGCTAGCAGAGCCTGAGAGTTGGCTTGAGGGAATTTGAAAACACACACTCCCCTCCCCCACACACTTGTTGTGCATGTCCCCATACAGACAGATGTACAGTATTGAATATGAGGATAGACGTGCAAGCTTGGCCCTGATCTCTCTCTTTCTCTCTCACACACACACACACATACACACAGACCTTGCAAGTCAACGTGGTTAGTCAGTAATTCAAAAGGGCATTGCTGTTAAGCACTGCCTAACAAGCCAACTGATGGGGAAAGCACACTATAGGTCAGCCATTCATTCAGCCTGCATTGTATAGATGAGCATTGCTCAAGGGACCCTTACAATCCTCACGGCAGAACCTAGTCTAGGTTAGCCCAGAGGTTGTCAAACCTGGTCCTGGAGAGCTACCTTCCTGTAGGTTAACATTCCTGATTCTAATAATTAGCTGGTTGGTGTGTTGAAACTAGGGGAGTCAAGTGGCAGAGCGGTTAGGGAAGCGGGCTTGTAATCAGAAGGTTGCCAGTTTGATTCCCGGCCGTGCCAGATGACGTTGTGTCCTTGGGCAAGGCACTTCACCCTACTTGCTTCGGGGGAATGTCCCTGTATTTACTGTAAATGACTAAATGTAAATGTAAACCAGGGCTGTTACATTTGGGATTGGAACAAAAACCCAGGAAGTTAGCACTCCAGGAACCAGAGGACCCTGGGTTAGCCATTCATGTTGTTAATGTCATATGATCTTCGCTCCCGAGGCACTTACTGTTGTGGTTTTACCTTTTGATAGAGAGAAGATCCAGATATAATGTCATGTAGTAGACAGGAAACCTGATTAGCCTATGGCTTGGTGGCCTGGGTAAAGGTGCCTAAAGGAAGAGAAATGCATCTTTTCATACACCTCATCTTTTCTCCAAACCTCTGCTTAACCATGTCTAAACCAATTAGCTGTTGGTTCCAGGTCTGACATGGGGACTCATGTGGGACAGGTTGGAGTATGGTGCCCCAGGTGAGTGTGCGCCCAATGACTCACCAGTAGGATCAGCTGCAGCGGTTGCCAGATCCAGATCCTCATCTATGCATTTCTGAGAAGCACTCGGAGTTAATCCAATTCCGGACACACCTGAGCTGCACTCAAGACCCCATTTGCAAGCACTGTGTTACTGTCAACATCCGTCAAGTCAGCTGGAGTTTTCTATTTTTTAGTTTTCCCAATTTCCTGTCCCAGGGTACTCCAGTCTCAAGGCCGCATATGGTCAAGAACGTTAGACCTAATTAAGTAGGTTTAACAAACTTCAGAAACAGGCATATCGGCGTTTTGTAAGTACTTGCATATATACACGAGACAGAAGCAGCAAGCAGACAATCCCCGGGCTGGGAGGCAAGCAGCTGCAACCATTTGTGGAAATAAAAGAAGGGAACGTCGAGGGACATGGAAAGTTTCTAAGACAAGTTCGTCGTTGATTCGTTGTAAAAGTAATTAAGCGCTCGAAACATATTAGCTCTCGTTTTTGATGCTGGCGCGCGCTTCCTGTAGTGTTTGTTGACCATGATCCTTGATTAAGCAAGAAGGCAAGAATGTGATATTCAATATCACCCCCACTACCCATTTCTTTTCACCTCTGTGTAGCATGCCCGTATATCCTTAGTGGAAAGCGAATACTTTCTGTAAACATGACTATTCTGAGACCCCAACGTTCTGTGGTAAACGCTCTGAACCCGGCGCTTTCAGCATAGTGAATGCAGGTCAGTGTAAATAGCACGAATGATGGTTTTGATCTACGCTGGCCTGCCAAGAATGCAATTTTTCTTTAGAGTGCCTAAGTGAGGTGTGCAAATAGCGGGTGATGGATAACAAGCGTCTTCAGAATGTCTCCATCAGTTTCAATGTAATGCGTACTAAAAGAAGAGCCTTGAACCGACGTGGCCTCTTGTTTAGCGTTTGCATTTGCGTCAACGTTCGCACACTTCACATGTGTTGTTTTCAAGGGAATTAGAAGTATTTGACTTAATTGTTTATAAATGCGGAAGCGAGTTCATTTGAAGTAAGCCTAGATGCTTTCACAGACAAACACAAAAACATCGAGGCATGTGTTTACTTACGGCAATTGGAAGAGAAGCTCACACATTTGTTCACATTTTACCCAAGCATACGCCTAGTAGGCCTGTGTAGCATAAGGTCAAGCAGAATGCCGGGTTATGATTGTGGGTCAAGAGATGAGGCCTTTTGTTAGAAAGGTCAGTTACCAAAAAGAAGTCAAGGACTACATTGCTAGCGTTCTACATTAATCGCTATCCAATGTAGCCTACTCAAGATTACAGGTGAGGTCAGACTTAATGTTTTAGATGGTATAACTACACTACATTATGCCAAATAAAAGGTAAAACCCAAATTGTTTATCTATTTTACAGTAAGGTAGCCTACCATATAAATGATTTTGGATGATTTTTTCCATCACTTTAGGGGAAACAATTTAAAAGGTAATAAAACATAACCCGTACCAAAACATCATACTGTTTTGGTAAATATCCTTTCAACATCTTAGTAAATCACACAAATAAACCAAGACAATGGACTTTATTTCCAGATTAGCTAATTGCCAATTAGTAACCCTACTGCAAAAAAGAACGTTGTCGCTGCCTAATTGATAGCTTTTACAGCAATAGCCTCCCGACAACGTTGCTTTTCTCAGTCCACGCTCAGCAAGCCGCATTTTCTCATTAGATTATTGCAAATTGCAAAAACTGACGAAATGGGCTCATTTACTTAAGTGGTGTGATTGAAAGTATGTTTATGGAGCTTTTATGAAACTGCCGTTCTGTTCTCGCCACGTCTGTTCCGCTTTGGGTTTTAGCCTCCAGACACAGTGAGAAACAGTGGGATAATTACCGTAAGACGTGAACGTAAACAAGGAATGATTTTCAAACTCAGTAGACCAGATATAAACTTTGATACACAAGAGACCTTCGTCCAGCTTTGTTTAAAACCATAAAAAATCTGGTACAGTACCCATATTTTCTGACACTCATTCTAAATCATACATATTTATACACATGAATAGCCTATATCAGGTCATTCTAAACTTTCCTGGATTTATTAGACATTGAAAACACGGTTTCCCCATGGAGCCTCATCACACATAGAGAATACTATCCTCTGTCACAACACATTATACCTTATACCTGTCATCCCTCCCTTTGTTCCACCAATGATATCCCTTGTCTCTACCGCTTCGTGTTACAATAATACCCATCAAACAGTCAACGTTTTGCCTCCACTCATGCTATTTGGACAATGCGAATCTTGGTTGAGGAAATCCTCACTGGAGTCACAAGGTGTATATGCCACTCTCCCCTTGGAAGGAAGAGAACGAGCAGGAGTAAATAGACGTGAAAAATAGAGAACACAGGAGAAGGAAAGGTGTGAGCAGCATTTTCTGACACGTTCCGCCATGTCGCAGCATATTTGTAAACATCGTTAATCACAGATTAGCAGGTGGGGACGTTAATTGCACTGGAGGAAATAACAAGACCCAGTGGATGCTTCTGTTTATCGACTCCCAGCGTAACTGATAAGGGCCTGGACTGGATGTGTGTGTGTGTGTATGAGGGAGAGAAAAAGAGTGTGTGTGTGTGTGTGTGTAGTTGGAGCTTAAAGAGAGGTGTGATTGTGCATGTGTCACTTCTTGAGTGGGCATTTATGCATTTCTAGTGCATGTACATTTGCATGTGTGCGTTCCACTGGCAGAGTGACATGTACACTACTCTCTTTACCAACAACAACACACCCACACTGGCATCCACATACACAGCAACAATAAAAAGGTCCTTCTAAAAACAGTGCACCCACACTAAACTATTCGCATGCCCCTCCACAAGACCGGCCACCCTCGTCAAATCAGAATGCTTTCTTACATGGCAATAATGAATGATGCTCGAATCATCTCTCTACAGCAACATCATAAAGAACTGCTACCAGACGGTACTCAAGTGTTAAACACAGAACATATGCTGCATTACAATAGCCCGGGTAACATGTTGCCAAAGCGCTCAGCCATCCACAGCAGATCACTGTAAGTCCTGATGGCAGCAGCAAGCATGCATGCCAAGGACTCGAATGTCACTTTGACGTCAACCTTCGCGGTTGCCGAGGAAACTCTGTCTCTGCGTCGCCATGACGAGCTTCGATTGATGGGGGCCACCACGGCTCGGTAATCCAGGGGGGGGGGGGGGGGGGGATGCAGGGAATGGGAGGTGTCATTGCTCTTTGTCTTTGTCTTCCTCATCCTCGTGTGATAGTTCACCCTGTGACACTGCCCCTAAAAATCCATGCAGTGCTCCATGAAAGACACTGTGCAGGTTAGCTCAATACCAGCACAGGCTGTAACAGAAATCTGAACTGCATACACAACATATATATTCACAGAAGCACATGATTCTGAAGTTTTGAACGAAAACACACCCAAATAGGCCCTAAGTCATATTTCATTCCCGCCTAAGATGCTAACATTGCATCACAACCACTGAGGGAAGAGGGCCCGCAGTCTAAATCAATCATTGTCCCCCCATGCATCCGAAAGCTAGCTAATTGATGCACTAATCCAGTCGCTAAGTACTGTACGGGCGTGTGGGAGCGAGTCCAAGGCAAACACAACACATAGGTCATCAGTGGCTTGTCTCTCAACGCCAGGGACTGCAGAGGGTGAGAGAATACCCATGAGTTATAGATCTGAGGTAGACAACACAGATATGGATAGAAGGGAGAGAGAAAGAGAGCAGATTGTGGTTGCCTAAATCAGGGGTTGTTAACCCTCCTTCTAAAAAGCTACTACCTTGCAGGGGGTTTACACCCCAAAATAGACTGGTAGTACACATGGGAACTTGTTGCTTCCACTATCCTAATGATGGAACAAGGTGAGTGATTTGGGATTGGGAATGGTAGCACTCCCAGGAGAAGAATATGACCGACATTTCTTTCATGTACTTCATTCATTCAGTTCTTATTTTTCTTTTAATGGCTTCGGTTTACTTTTGAGGAGGGATTTATATATATATTACATCCCTACAATGGGATTCTGCATAGCCCTTGTGTTCACTCTGTTTCTCTCTTCACCTTGGACATGGGAGTAGGGAGGAAGAGTTAGAAAAGACAGCAAGGACATTAATGTAGAGAAAGTTAGAGGGCAGAGATACAATAAGTGAGAGAGAAAGAGAGAAGGAAAGAGCAGGGAGAGAGAGCGAGATGAGAATCGATAGCAGATGAGTCTTTCCCCACACATAGTGTAGGGGGGTGAACCAAGAACCAGGGACTGTTCTTGCTGAGTAATTACAAGTGTGGCTCGTAACGCACACTACTGACCCTGCTTTCAAGTTGACCAGTGTTAATAATCAGTGATCATAATGAACAGAATCCATAGGTCCCGCTGGGTTAAGGTCTTTGGCAACCGTGCTCCAAACAACAACTGCAAGAGGAGGCAGCGTGGTGCGTTTGTGGTTTTAGGTAGAGATGGTGCACTACTGCCCCCCAGTGCCACACAGAAATATGACCGGCATGGGTTTTGTTAGTTACTATATGTTTATAATGACATTTTGGACAATCTGAATTGAAACCCATGAACAGATGCTAATGGTAGATTTATTGAAAGTTGTAAACTCTTATCAAAATAACTAACAATAACATTCCATACCTACATATAAGAAACAGGAAACAAGAAAACACAATACCAACATAATGCCCAATACCAAGTACTTTCCTAATGCAAAGGTTATTGTTGTACTGCACATATTAGAAAGCATGTTGTGTTTCAAATACGGTACTAATCTTGTTCAGTCAGTAGCTGTGTTTCCTGCTGCTGCATAGTATAGTGAAGGATCTGAATCGTGAATGTATTGTAAATGTGAACGATTCACATGTCATCATGGTGCCACAGCACTTCTTTGCAACAATGCTTTTCAAACTTAACTTGCTGCAGCAGGTGCACTTACAATTATTAACAATGTAACACAAAGTTTTGTACCATGAAAAACACAAAATAAACAGAACTTCCGTTACAAACAAAAAATATTTGGTTATGGTGAAGCTGAGTAAAGCAACTGATTATCATAAGGTCAGCAGACGGAAAATGATAACTATTGTTTTTGAAACACAAACTTAAACAAACACTTAGTGTTCTAATTAAACCTATAACATAAGGCATATTGGAACTGTAAAGAAGTACAATTCCCAATTGACAGACCACCAGGAACTCAACACCCAAAAGTTATAATTTTCTCATTCAGTATCATGTTATTCACCCAAGATATTAACTGTAATTTAGCTCTTAAACTAAAATAACTAATATAACTGTTACTGCAGTTTTTGTTTTTTGTTGAGCTTTTTTCATTTTTTTTCAGAAAAAAGTAGCTTCCCAGATGGAAGCAGTGCTAGTAAACTAAGCTATAAAAGTTGCGTCTGTTTAGTTGTTCTTATGAAGTGCCATGATTATATACTTGTGTAGGAGGAGGAAAATTCAAGGCACAGTACCAGAGCTAGTGAACGATATTAGTGAACAATATCGGTGTAACTATAAAGTATCACTGTATTGCTCAAACAAATCTATACTTTGTATAGTATAAATTCAACACGTAATTTTATGACCATCCTTTGATACCTGTTCTTTTTACTGGTGCTCAGAGTCTCTCAGGATAGGCCGCTTAACCTCTCACTCACTTCCCATAGCTTTCTGGCCAGTGCGTCATCCCGCCCCTTGGCTCCAACTTCCTCTAGGGCGCAGGAAGAGAAGTAGCGTCCGCTGAGGGGTTCCAGGCCCTCCTGGAGGGCACAGTGCAGGGTGGTCTGGGCACCCCCTTCCAAATCAAGGAAGAAGAGCTTAGCGAGGGGTACCATCAGAACCTGCAGCCACCAGCTCATGTTTCGAAGAATTTCTGTATAGATGACTCCTGTCAATGAGATAATGAAGCTTCTTAGCAATATAAAAATTATAATATGTTATATTTATGCTTATTCATTTGATTAAGTATTTTGCAATAAACAAGCCTGGAAAAATATAATTATGATTTATATTACAATATATTGCATTTGTATAATGCCTTTCAATATACTAAAAAACGTAAATGAGAATAAGCAGGAAAGTAGCAATGATGTAGCAACTCAAAAACATATCCCATACTCTTACCAGACTTAGATTATGACCAACTGTAGCCACTAACCTGGGTGGAGGCTGTAAGTGGTGACACTTGTGCCCTCAAGGCGGTTGGCCAGCTCCCTGGTGAAGAGTATGTTACATAGCTTGCTGTTGCAATAGGCCCTGACGTTGTGCCAGTTAGACTGGCCTGGCACCAGGTCCTTGGTGGCACCAAGAAGGGCAAAGTCAATGGTACCCAGGCGGTGGAGAAGAGCCGCCACGTTGACCACTCGACTAGGACTGCACTGCTTCAACCGCTCCAGTAGCAGATTGGTCAGCAGGAAGTGACCTAGGTGGTTGACACCAAAGGCCATGCCGAAACCGTCCTCTGTGCGCCCTGGACCCATCATCCCTGAATGAGGGGGACACATTTTGTGGTCAAACGACTGGATGCATGCTGACTCCTCTAGATAGCATTAAAGAGCCTTTCTAGACCCTCAAGGTGTCAATTGTAAATCATTGTTTAAGAACCAAAGAGCTGTGAAAGGTCAGCTTGAGTTTAACAGCTTACTTGCTGATGTTAAAATATGTCTTTATATTAACTAGAATAAAGCAGACACACCTGCATTGTTGATCAGCAGGTCCAGTCTGGGTTCAGTCTTCAGGAAGGTTTCAACAAAGGAGCGCACAGACTTCATACTTCCCAGATCCAGCTGCATGAACACCACCTGGTTGCTTCCACTCTCCTGGAAGATAGATAATCACGTACAGAAAACATTGAATAACATCATCATAATGAAGGCTACCTTTTCAAGCCATGCTGAAAGAGGTTAGTTTAAACAGAGGTTAGACCAAACCCCTACAGGATGGTGGCTCTCGTGAACCAGAGTGGGAGAACCCTGTTGTAGTATTCACTAACACATCGTCTTTATATTTTTTTATTCTGCAGGTGCTTTTATTCTTACCTTCCTGATGTCATAGGCAGCAGCCTCAGCCCTCTCTTTATTGCGGCATGCTAGAATGACCCTCGCTCCTCGCTTGGCCAATTCCAAAGCAGTAGTCTTGCCAATGCCAGTGTTGCTCCCTATAGGGAATGTCAAACCTTACATTACTCAGTGGAAGACATACTTTGCACACGTTTATTTCACAATCTAAAATGCTTAGTGAACACAGGATTTGGGGGGAATTCAATACGACTATAGTGAATTGTCGTCCTTATCACCCTACAGTATCGACAGTAATTCATCAAACCTGTCACAATCGCCGTCTTCCCTTTCAGGGTTGCAGAACTCGTGCATCGGGATCCCTTAAAGATGTTGTAATAAACTATTACATACAGCACAATTCCTAGCCCCAGAATAGGTATTAACACTGACATAATTAGCACACGGCAGCACACAGTGACTGTGCAACTGTTCTAAGTTGTGTACTTCCGGGTTTACTTGGCGAATTTCTTTCTCCACTAGATGTCAGTTTCGTGCGTTTTTCAGAATTAATAACCACCAAAACACAAAAGTATAATCACTTTCAATAATGATTTTTACATGCTGCTGTACATTTGTTGATTCCACCATATAACAAATCATCCTCCAATCATTGTTAATATTGGTAATAAGTAACAATGACAACTATAATAGCCTAGGTAAAATGTTAGGTATTAGGCTGTGTAAGCTTTCAACTAAGGTATCAATCTAACTACAAACAAACAAACAAAAAACATCTCAATCACCTGTTTTCTCCTCTGTCCGACAGGGGCGGATCTAGACGTTTTCACCTAGGGTGACAAGGCCCCTTTCCTTATGAGATATTTGTAGGGTGTCATGGAGGCAATGCCATAGCCATGGAGTCAACATTGGGGGGGACGAAATCTGCTGGGGAGTCTGAGGGTCCCCCCCTGAGAACCTTTTACGTTTAGTTATGAATATGATTACATTTTTTATGATAATTTCGGACAGCGTGCGTGGTTGCCTGTTGTCGCGTAGCACATTTATATTTATTTTATATTTTTATATCAATATATTGGGGGGGACGTTTTTACCAGATTTGAATATTGGGGGGGATGTGTTTCCCCCAATATATATTATTGATTACGATATGATTACGGCCCTGCATGGAGGCAATTTACTTTGGTGGCTTCTGAAGGGAGATTAACCAAAACATATCAGCAAGTCTAAATGTAAATTTGTATACATATTGGAAAATGGATCTGCCAGATAGTTGGACTGGAATGATGCCTCATGCAGCTACAATGTCTGCTGAAGAAGGGATTATTAAAGAATACACAAGTATGACAATGTTGATAAATAAGATACAAAAATGATTGCCTGGATGTCGTTCATTTGTCAATTATTTTATTTTTTTGGACAAGAAAAAAACAGTAGCCTTTGATAGTTATTCTGAAATAGAACAGTATGTAGAATACATGCAGTAGTATACATTACATTTTGAAACTCATTAAATCACATAGATGTTATATATATGAATAAATTAATAGCATTTTTTTATTAATTAAGGCCATTTAGAATGGCAGAATGTCACTTAATAATCAAATTAATATTATTGAATTAAATGTACTATATTGTAACAAATTATGGGTGCCAAGTCTCCTTTGTCACCTTGACACTCCTTGGATCCGCCAATGCAGAGGATGATGATCATCATCATCCTCTACCACTCCTCTACCACCTGCTTACCAATCTTTTCTCTTCAAGAAGTCAGTATAAGTCATAATCATCATCCTCATAGTCCGATCCACTGTCGTCGTTGTCATCATCATCATCACAATCATTTTGACCCTGTGATGCCTCTTCGTCCGATCCTCCATCATCATCATCCTCATCATCATCCTCATCACCATAATCATTCTCCTCTTCATTCAAATATCCCTCTTCTGACTCATCCTGTGATGCCTCTAAATCCTCTGATCTTGAATATTCCTCTTCAAATCCTTCTCTTCCATCCTCTGATTGAGAATCATCCTCTTCGGACCCTTCTCCATCACCAGATTGAGAATAATCATCCACATCCCTCGGATTTGTTCTACTCCCTCTTTCTTTCTGCAAGCAAGCCCGTCCTGACAGAAAATGCATAAAAGTGTTATCTATTTTCCTACACACAATCATAATGATGTAATCTTAGTCACACTCACCAGTACATTCCTGGCTAGACATATTTATGTTCCTCAGCAAACTCCCAAAACTGGCCTTCTGTTTCAGTTTAGTATTCTCTTTTTTGAGCGCATCTTTTTCAAGTTTGAGTTGAATGACCTCTTTTTCCAGGTTTGACTTAATCTTTGAGATGTTTTTCAGCTTACGGTTCTTTTTTTCCAACTTTTTGATTCGATTTTGTATCATCTCCAGCTCACTCAAACCTGACTTCTTCTTCTTAGGGTATTTTTGTGATAATCTCACAGTCTCACTCTTGAAAAGAAAATGACAATCAGAAGTCAAATACAAAAACAGTTTACAGACATGCTGTTCACCCAGGGTCATATTATTTAACTAGATTATTTGACTTTATCAAACTACTATTAGATGATACTAAAATTGATTTAAATTAAGATGCATTCGTTCTAAAAATTCCTAAAAAGGCATTGAGCAAGAAGTTTAAAAATGTAAATATATTGGTGTAGTCTTATCCCCAAGTTGTGTCAGAAAATATTTGTCTACATTAATTATGGGTTTCATTTTGTTGATTGTGGAGCCTGTGTTGTTTGTCTCACTAGCAAAGACGTGGCCTCAGTCTACAGGTGTATGTACAGTGTATGTGCTGACCACTCTGCTAGTCCGTGGTGTACCAGCTGTTCCCATGTGACCTCTCTGGTCCTTGTCCATGTGACCTCTCTGGTCCCGATTCATGTGACCTCTTTGGTCCTGGTGCATGTGACCTCTATCCCCAGACACCTCAGCCAGGACATGCTTCTGCAGTGCTGGAATTGTATAGTGGTGCCTGACATGGACCTCACAGTAGGAGCAGCTACAGGTGAGACAGGTTTTCACTGCACTGACCTTCTGGTTCAGACAGAAATCACAGACCATATCCTTGGGCTCTGTGTAAGCCTGAGCACTGTTGAACCGAGGCATAAAAGGAAGAGTGTTACCTGTAGTAGTAATTTGTTATATTGTATATGTACAACTTGCTGAACATAGATATACATCTTTCCATTAGTTTGTGTAGGTGATAACAATAACATGCAAAAAATGTGAAAGAAAAAAACAATCACCTTGTTCCCGGAAGAGTGCCTCTTGCTCTTGAGTCCAGTGGTGTGCCCTTTGATTTGTCACTTGTCACAGATCTCCCACTGGACATAGGATTGTCTTTTCCTTCCTGTTTAATACTGCAACAAAAATATCCATGTGATGAAATATATCAGTTTTTTTTAAAGTAGGCTAGACCTTGTACTGTTCCCCAAAACAGTTTTTTTTTACATACAGATGAAGTTAGTCCAATCACGTTTGTATGTATTTACTTACCCCTTAATGGAGGGAAGGTTTTCTCCTTTGTGAAATGATTTATCCATTGATATGTTGCTCTTGGTGGACATACACTTGGGATCAGGAGACTCTACAATCTCCTGCTTGACACTAAAATGCATACAGATATGCCAACATTGGCAATAAATGGCCTAGTAACACCAATTCAAGATTATGGGTTAGTTGTTATAATTGCATCTTAACACATCAATTAGACCTCAACACAGTTATCAATATAAATTTTTCAAATAAAAATCAGTGGAAACATTTCCTCCTATAAAGTGTTATAGTTTATCAATTGACATGTTCCTCTTTGTTGACATACACCTAGGATCAGGGGACTGATCTTTTCTACACTAAACTTTGATAGATGTTTTTATATCCAAATTGTTTACCATACAATTGTTTTGTTGTACATATAGTTGTGGGTAAAGGGGTAAGGTGAGTGAGTAGACGTACAGTAGGGGTAAGGTTCCAAGTATAACAGGCAATTTACAGGCCAAACAGTGTCAAAGATATACAAGTACATTTGTTGTGATCAACATCCTCGGTCCTCACCTTGGGAATGCAAGACATTCTTCTCTCGGGCTTTTTTGTACTCCCACAGACTTGACTCTCTTCTCAGGTGGAAAGTCTATGATAGGACTGTCTATTTCTCGTTTGAGAGACATTGTCTCTTTCTCAGACCTACGTAGAAGTGACAAAGCTATCAAAATGTTATTACAAATCCCAACTAAGGGAAAAGCAATTTGTCATTAACTACATAGATCTAAGATATTCTTGTAATTGCAATTTGCATCGATGTGCATTCCTGATTATTGCCGAAAATAAATGTTGGAACCTTACCGTTTGTCTTCGTTTTCACGCCCTCGTAATGGGTGATATGAAATTGTTTTTAACACATAGCCTACTCCTCCTTTACAGTGAAATAGTCATCACTTTCATTTTCGAGCGGAGCTCGCATGTAGGCTACATAGAATGAAAGCATTTCGCGTAGGGGACCTATAGTTAAGCTTAGATACCGCTGCCGTGTCCGTGAGTTTTAATCAGTGAGTTATACGGTCAGGAACTGTCTGAATTTAGTAACATACTCAGTCATTGAAGAAAAGTCTGTTAATTGTTACATTGTCAGCTCACTCACTCTGCTCACACACGACAAAACTCGATCTTTTACAAACGGGTTTTTAATGAAGGAAGTGTATTCCACTTCCTAGTCGGATGATGCCTTGTTCATGGCCACGTTCATACTGTAGCCTGCAAACAGTGAAATTGTTTGTAGAATTATGTAGGCCGTAAGGTGAACCCTGTTATCGTTTCAACCCGCTCCACAGTCTGGCATCTACACAATCTTTAGCTCATAAAAAAGAACGAGTCCTGCTAAGCTACCAAAAAAAAGTTCGTTGCTGAAATTCCAGTCGATGCGTCTATGTTTTATGCAGAACTAGTTTCTTCAGAGCGTAATAGGATTTTGGTGGCACGGTTCGACACGTGATCCTTCTACACCAATAAGGTAGCTGCTTTTTGTCAACATGGATGGATATGGTTGTCAAATAGAGGATGGGACCTTGCACGTTAGTGTTTCCTATGTTTATTTTGCCGTGGCGGCCCGCCACAATTCATTTCTGCCGCCATGGTATCAGAAATAGGGCTGTACAAAATGTTAGGACGTCTATGTGATTGTTAGAGTGCATGTCGGAGAATAGCATGGATACGCGCTTCACACCGCAGTTGAGATTGTGCGTCTTTGAGAAGTCGTATAGCTAACTTGTCAGTTAATTTAAGCCTGTTATTGTATTAGTCTATATTCTTGCTAATTTAAATTAAGTTAGCTGGTGATCTGTATTATTCCCCTGCTAGCTAAATTGCACATGTCTGTTGATTCGATAGCGATTGCTGCCTTTGCTTACGTTTGTATTTTCGGTGCATTACTATGCAGAAGTAGTTTTAATTAATACATAGTGGGTTTATTGTTATTATTTGCTACAGAATGCTTAGCCTATCAAGCTCAAATGAAGCAGACAGTGTACATGCTTTCGAGTACCTTAATCGATAGGCTACTGACCAACGTCAATTATTAATACGTCAATTAATAATTGGCAGCATTTATGCCATTTAGAACATACTTTGAGTGGAAGGTCTCTAAGTAGCCTAACCTTATTGCTTTAGGGGAAATAGTACGAAAATATGTGCAATATTACATTAGTTATTAAACTAGGCTATTACATTAACCTGGGGGGGGGGGGGGGGGGACAGACTTATGTCGTTGTTGTAACATTCATTCATTCTTCCACAAATGAAAACACTGATCAACCATAAAAACAATCGTAATTAAAAATATGAAATATGATAGCCTATATAAAACTGTACAAAACAGAATAAGGAATAACAGATTAAGGACACTCAGTCCTCACTGTCAGTGTCAGGACAGTTATCTCCTAGTTCCTCAGTTTATTTTGTGTTAGCACAATTACAACGACATAAGTCTGTGCAACACAGTCCTGCAGAAAAACATGAACATCTGCCTGTCTCACACGCACTTTTGCAGCGCAGTGTATCACATGCAAAACACTGTCAGGGGCCGAATTTCTGTTACGTGCAAGGTCCCATCCAATATTTGCAAAACATATCCATCCATGTTGACAAAAAGCAGCTACCTTATTGGTGTAGAACGATCACGTGTCGAACCGTGCCACCAAAATCCTATTACGCTCTGAAGAAACTAGTTCTGCATAAAACATAGACGCAACGATAATCGACTGGAATATCAGCGACGAACTTTTTTTTGGTAGCTTAGCACGAATTGTTCTTTTTTATGAGCTTAAGATTGTGTAGATGCCAGACTGTGGAGCGGGAATCATTTTCTAAAAAACTTTTCGTGGTTCACCTTGCAGCCTATATGATAACTCTTAGGCCTACAAATACAAAAAATAAATGTATCACAGTAGGGCCTATTATATCTTCAGCCTTAAACAGGCACACGCAACCGCTCATATCAAGTAGTAGTAAGCTAGTAGTAGTATCAAAGAGACGGTCTCAGGCTTAAAGTTCCTTTAAAGCAAATTCCATGATTTGCTTCTCAGTACATTATATAAGTGTGAAATTAGTTTTCAGTTTAGAAATCAGTTTCTCTTCCGTTTTCAGATCAGGTGGGCGGGGCCAAAAAATGACCTATCTACGTAATTTTGACCCATCTACGTCAAATCACTGAATGGTTCCTCCTGCTGTACTGTTATTGTAGCCTACATCAGCTAGCTAGCTTCAGGATGTCTCCCTGCAACTGCATCTTCCCTGGATGCAAGAACTTCAGCGGCACTGCAACGCTATTTAATTTCCCTATTGATGAGGAAAGGAAAAATAGGTGGATTGATTTTGTGAAGAGCCATGCTGATGGAGAGCTTCGGATAAACTCCAACAGCCGCCTCTGCAGTGACCATTTCACAGCGGATAGTTTTAACATGGACTAGAGACAGACGGGGTTCAGGGACACACAGCTTCTCTTGCAGCGCGGAGCCGTACCGAGCATCGCCCTCCCGGCCGTTCTTCCTCCGGTCGCACCTGGACCATCCACCGCCGCCTGCAGTTCATCACTCAGTTCTGTGTGCTTGTTATAATTATACTAGATAGCTTTTCCAGAGGTATCTCTGCTATGAGTTATTGCAAACCGCTAACTTGATATTAGGCTACTCGGTGTACAATAATGGTATTTTGGTGAAATGGTAGCTAATGTCATAGAAGTAGTTGGAGAGCTCACTGCTGTCTCTGGTGTCCATTTTTACTCCTGTGTTACAGCTCAGGGGAACATTTCATTTATATGCATCTGTATGTTTCACACATTGGACAAATACATTCTAATTCTATACTGTTTTGTTCGGCTTGACGTAGCGTCCATTATCTGGGTCGGAGGTAGGCACTAGGCAGCGAGGGCCGGAGCTTCAGCTCCTTCAGGCGACACGCCCCCCCAGTCTCAAGCAGAGAAGGCTGCTGATTTTTTCACAATTTCAAAGCCTAATTTAACATACTTGTCGGTGTTATTTTTTCATTCAAATTTGGATGGGTAGTTAATAACACATTATTCTGTGGTGTGGTGAACTTAAAACTCGTTTTCAGGTCCACTTTACAGGATCTTTAAGATATTAGTGGCTGACAAAAATGTCCAATCATTGGATCCTTAGTGAAAACCTTAAGTCATAGTAAAAGTTTCTCATGACAGGCCACACAGAGTTTCGCTCACTTCCCAGACCTTCCTAGCCACAGCGTCATCTTTGGCCTTGGCATACACGTCTCTAACCGTGCAGTTGGAGAAGTAGCGTCCACTCAGGGGCTCCAAGCCCTCCTGGAGGGCACAGTGGAGAGTGGTCTGGGACCCCTGTACCGGGGTCTTGAAGAGTAACAAGGAGAAGGGCTTCATCAGAATGGCAAACATTTTGGCGTTCCGGGTCAGTTCGGTGTTAATGGCACCTAAGGGAGGTCAAAATAAGACATGGATTTGGGTTGGTCACTCACATTAGAGAAGTATTCTACTTTGTATTGCTTCTAGAGTCAAATTAAAAGCAAAAAGAGAAGACTTGTTCTTAACAACCATTTAACGGGATAGGGTCAAATCAAATGAAATCTAATTTAGTTAGACATTATGCTTAATAACCTGGATGTAGGCTGTAGCAGGTGACCTTGGTGCCCTTCAGTCTCTTTGCCAGCTCATGGGTGAAGAGAACATTACACAGTTTGCTGTTGCTGTAGATCTTCATAACATCCAGAAATGAGCTGCCGACCCCTAGATCTTTGTGAGTGCTCAGGCAGTTGAAGTCAATATGACCCGCATTGTGAGCTGTTGAAGCCACGTTGACCACTCGACTGGGTCCACACTCCTTCAGACGGTCCAGCAGCAGGATGGTCAACAGAAAGGGGCCGATGTGGTTAACACCAAACATCATGCCCAAGCCATCCTCCGTTTTGCCTTCCATGACAATCCCTTGGTTAAAACAAACAAGGTTACTATTGTCCATCTCAAAGAACAATACACCATGATTAAATCCAAAGCAAACCTGCATTGTTGATCAGCAGGTCCAGTCTGGGTTCAGTCTTCAGGAAGGTTTCAACAAAGGAGCGCACAGACTTCAGACTCCCCAGATCCAGCTGCATGAACACCACCTGGTCGCTCCCACTCTCCTGCAGACCAAATATCCCTCATGACTTTGCTCTAATATCTGAATAGCCTGAATATGTACAAATATTAAAATGCCTACACATGGTTTCTGTGTTAGAGTCCATCTTCTTACCTTCTTAATCTCAGCAAGAGCAGCCTCACCCCTCTGCTTACTGCGGCAGGCCAGAATGACCCTGGCTCCTCTCTTGGCCAGGTCAATGGCTGTTGTCTTCCCAATACCCGTGTTACTTCCTGGAACAAGCAATTCAACGTTATTCATGATTTGGTTCATTATGGAGTAAACCTGAACAAAAGCACAAAAATAAACAACAAAATGTTTTTTTGTTACAAAGAACTAAAATGTTCCATGCAGAGGGAAAACACAAAGTTGATCATGATTAATGTGCTGACTAAGAGCAAACTGAGTGTATATGAAATACTTGTACCAGTCTCTGGCTCCATGGATTTCCACAAACTAGCAAAATGGTGCTAAAATGCTAAAAATGAATACAGTAGGTCTAGGCCTATAGACTGCTATTTCAAAATTATAAAAGCTCACTCACCAGTAACAATGACTGTTCTTCCATAAAGTTTGACATTGCTTTGACATGATTTGCCTTTGACACAAACAGTATAAATGACTGCATATACACACACCAACACTGCCGCAACAAGAAAAAAGGTTTCCATTAGGCTTTCTGTGTGAGTGAGGCACCCGATAGAGAATCAAGGCAGCAGTTCAGTTCTGTCTCACAGTAATGCTCCACTTTCTCTTTAATGGGGAAAGTTCAAGACACGCCTACAGTATTTGGAATGCACAGGCGCAATCCAGCATGTTTACATAGCCTTTGTGCTTGCCTTCTGCAGATAATGCAAAGTACGTTGTAATTGTCATTTGTTAATACTGTACATTCTTCTAAAACCAAAGAACTTCTAGTGAATTTGGATATTGGGTTTCATAGTCTTTGCAGTTTCACATATGTTTTATATGCTTTGTAATACTCTTGAGGAACCTGTAGGTCTTTGGATGGACAACAGAAAAGTAATTACCTGCTCCTCTAATATTCCATACTCTGCTAAAAGTATTCAGCAAAAGCCTGCAGAAACGATTTACACATTTCATCTTACTTTTGTAGAAAAATTACACAATGCAGACATGTTGCTTTTATAAACTGGTTGCCAATAATAAAAAAGTTAATTAGTTAATAGCATGTATTTTACTCAGTAACTAACAACAGTACTTAGAAAATTACAACAAATTGTGATGAAAAAATGTATCAAGAAGACAAAATAAAGACAATGGGACAGAGCAAAACCATTTTTTATATGTTGTTTACAGACAAAAACAGCTGAGTCATGGTGACTTTCTCATGACAGGCCACACAGAGTCTCGCTCACTTCCCAGAGCTTCTTAGCCACAGCGTCATCTTTGGCCTTGGCATACACGTCTCTAACCGTACAGTTAGAGAAGTAGCGTCCACTCAGGGGCTCCAAGCCCTCCTGGAGGGCACAGTGGAGAGTGGTCTGGGACCCCTGTACCGGGGTCTTGAAGAAAAGCATGGTAATGGGCTTCAACAGCATGGCGAGTATTTTGGCATCACGGGTCAGGTCGGTGTTAATAGAACCTATGGAATTGAAAACAGCATTGTTTTCATAAGTTAGTAAACTGATCAATTCAGCTTTGTTTCAAGATTAAACTTTCATGGAAAATGTAATTTTTTTACAGATAGTAACAGAAGGATGAGACTGTGGTGTACTCCCCAAGCATTTCATGGAATAAGCTAGGTTTAGGATCAATCTAATTTAGTTAAGCTTCAACTATGGTCAAACTAACCTGGATGTAGGCTGTAGCAGGTGACCTTGGTGCCCTTCAGTCTCTGTGCCAGCTCATGGGTGAAGAGAACATTGCACAACTTGCTGTTGCTGTAGATTTTTGTGTCATCGATTGTTGTTTTGCCAACACCCAACTCCTTGTGAGTGCTCAAACAATTAAAATCGATGGTGCCAAAATTATGAAACGTCGATGACACGTTGACCACTCGACTGGGTCCACACTCCTTCAGACGGTCCAGCAGCAGGATGGTCAACAGAAAGTGTCCGATGTGGTTAACACCAAACATCATGCCCAAGCCATCCTCAGTTTGGCCTTGCATGTAGATCCCTTAGAAAAAATAAACAACATTAAAATTACCTTAATTGCAATTAATTATAAACACTATTATTGCCACAGCACGGTTATTCTTTAGTTCTTCTTGTTTTCCCTGCCGCTAGTGTTTTCTGTCAGTCTCCTTGGTGTGTGTTCCAGTCCTTGTTGTATGTCTTTCCCCTGGTTCCTGGTTCCATGCACACCTGTGTCTGCCTCCAATCACTCAGCGGTGGTCGACTGAGATCACCCTGCCCTCTGTATATATGTCTGCTCCTGTTGTCAGTCCTTGTCAGTTTGTTGTTTTGAGTTTTTCCATGTGTTTCTGAGTACTTTGAGTACTTCCTGAGTACCACCTGACTGAGGGAGTCAGGTGGCTGAGCGGTTAGGGAATCGGGCTAGTAAACTGAAGGTTGCCAGTTTGATTCCCGGCTGTGCCAAATGACGTTGTGTCCTTGGGCAAGGCACTTAACCCTACTTGCCTGGGGGGAATGTCCCTGTACTTACTGTAAGTCGCTCTGGATAAGAGCGTCTGCTAAATGACTAAATGTAAATGTACTTTGAGTCCACCTCCGGCACTCCTCACTGTTATAATAACAATATATGACCATGCTTCACCCACTCCATAGCAAACCTGCATTGTTGATCAGCAGGTCCAGTCTGGGTTCAGTCTTCAGGAAGGTTTCAACAAAGGAGCGCACAGACTTCAGACTCCCTAGATCCAGCTGCATGTACACCGCCTGGTTGCTCCCACTCTCCTGTAGAACAAAAAATATTCATAACTTTGCTCTAATCTATTAACAATCACAAAAATCTTAAAGGGCATAGAAGTGAGAAAACAGGCAGAATTCATCCTATTAAATAATTTCCATCTTCTTACCTTCTTAATCTCAGCAAGAGCAGCCTCACCCCTCTGCTTACTGCGGCAGGCCAGAATGACCCTGGCTCCTCTCTTGGCCAGGTCAATGGCTGTTGTCTTCCCAATACCTGTGTTACTTCCTGGAACAAACAATTCTGGATTGATAACTGGTTCTCCATTGAGTGAACCTAAACGTATGGACCATAAGTGACTCAAAATACAATTTAAGTACAACTAAAACTTAGAAACCCACTCACCAGTAACTATGGCAGTTTTTCCATGGAGTTTGACTTTGCTTTTACATGATGCCCCTTTGACACCAATTTGATAAACAACTGCATACACACACGCCAACACTACAGCAATAAGGAAAAACGTTTCCATTTTACTTTCTATATAAGTGAGGCATCAGATTGAGAGTCAAAGAACAGCACTCGACAGTTTCGACCCCTGTTCTAATTCACACGGCTTCAGATTCTGAGAATTTGAGTAGAGTTCAAGACACACCCATTTGAACTGAGCGGCGCATTCCAGCTTTTAGCAGGTCTTGTGCTTCCCCTCTGAAGGGCATGCAAAAGTACTTAGGCAAAACAAAAAATACACTGCAGGGTCTTCAACAACCAGATACATTAATTTGCATCTCATACTTTATTATAGTTAAAAAAGTTTCAAACATGCTTCACAAGATATAAATGCATATTACACATCTTTCTGCATTTTGTCAGGTTTAAGGAATGACCTGCTCAAAAAGTGAAGTAATGTAGTTCAGTAATGCTGGTCCTATGACAGGCAAGCTGTCAGTTGGCATAACTGGTGGTGGTTGTGCTTGAGATGTCAAATGTGGCGTGTTCGATCTCAGCTGCAGGTGAACGTTGGCCAAAACCAAAATTTTACACTTGGGGTGCGGTGGGGGTGTGTTTGGGGTCTGGGGTTTCTTTTCTGGAAAGGTAATCTCACCTTTTCCATAGTGGTTAGTGTTGCTGGAGAAATGTTGTTTCGGCGCTGAACAGTCAGTAAGTCAATTCTAGAGAAATGTTGTTTCGGCGCTGCAGTTAGTCAATGCTGGAGAAACGTTGGTGCAGGACTTAATAGTCAATGAGTCAATGCTAAATGATTTAATGTTTGTCTTCCACAGGTTTAATAGAATGTTTGGGATGAGTTTTAAAGCCCATGTCATAATGATCAAGGAATGTATAATGGAGAGGTACTTGAATTACATTGTAAAAAAAAACGCCAATGGCATTTTTTGAAATAACACCATCTGTATGATTTTTTGACAAAGTTAATGTAAAATGTTTACAAAAATTGAGCCAATTGGTACAACACGTGGCTGCAATAGCTATTGTTACTATTTTGTTAAGGTTATGTTCTAACAGCCGTGATTTTACTTGAGAGCCAACATTGGACACTATAAAATACCTTAGTTGTCTCGAGTTGTACAGAGTTAAATGCCAATCAGAAAACATCACCATCACCCCCGGTATGGTAATGTCACGCCAAACTTTTGATAAAACTTGAGAGCCTTATGATTCTTGTGTAGTTAGTGTAAACTAAAGCCTCAAAATACTATCGCTCTAAAAATTAATCTAAAGCGTGCTACCTTCTCCAGCCCAGTTGAGGGCAGTAATGAACCAGTTGACCTAAAAGTTGAGCATTCAAAGAAGAAGCTAGGCGGCGTATAAAAGCGTGTCTAAGATGAACAGAAAGATTTTGGATTTAAGTTATTAGTTATCTATTGTACTATCTTTGAGTATTTAATAATGGCTGGAAGTCGACTTGAGAAGTTTGGGACCGTTTTCACCCGGTAGGTTGTCCAGAGGCAAAATAATGTTTCTCAAGTTGTAAAGCTAGCCTGTGAGATCCAGTAGTACCCCAAGGTTATCCTTCGCCTATACTTCAGCAAGTTAGCTAGCCAGCCTATGAGCTATGCCCTAAAATTAATAGGTAGCTATATATGGTTTAGCCAGGCAGATAGGTCGGTTGGGCAATCTTGCTGGCTAGCAACGAGATTAATAGCTGAGGAGTCCCGCATACACTAGCATCGTTTGTCTTCAATTAGACTAATTGTTTACATTGTGTGTCCTGTGTTCTGCACAGTTCAGCTGCTATATAGCTGGTGCTACAGTAGAGCTAATATAGCAAGCAAGGTAGCTCTACCTCTCAGGCCAGGGATCTTTTGACTTCCTGACGAAGGTTGATGCTTAAACTTGTCGGGGTTTGTATAAAGGTTTAATATGACCATGTCATGACAATACACATTTTAATTTTCAGAGTGTGAATTTTAGTTTTCTTACATTTTAGTCCTCATGCATCCCACTCCAAAGAGCAGATAAGTATAGTAAACCATTAGAGCAGTGCCTTAGCTAGTCTGTGAGTAAGCTCTATGAAATACAATTCGTAGCTCTGGGGTTGCAGGTGGATTTAAGAAATGCCACTAGAAAATCTGAATAATATAATTATCTACTAACTCCACTGCAGAGTTAGAGATCTGATGCGCGCTGGAGTCGTCAAGCAGTCGGACAAGCCGATATGGTACGACGTGTACAAGGCCTTTCCTCCCAAGAGAGAACCCCTCTATGTGAAACCAGTGGCAAAGATATATGGGAAGAAAGTGGTGGTCGTTCCAGACATCTTCTACAGAGAGGATGAAATACGAGCGTAAGTGGGGAACCAAAACTTGTGTCCAAAGAAAATAACTTTATTTATTGTTAGTGTTCAAGCGTTTTTCTATTTCAGGAAATTCTACGAGATGTATGGGACCGGGCCCAGAGCTTTTGATCTCTCCAAAGCCAACTTTATTTCACCATGCCAAAGGTGTGATCATATATTTACATAGCATAGACTATTCTAATGGAGACGGTACTCATGCAGGAGAGGATTTTTTAAAACTTGTGTCACAGATATATTCATGAATATATTGCAAACACATTTTATGCATTTAAGAATATTCAGCTAACAAACATTTTCCCACGGTGTAGATTTGTACAGAAATACACTGAGCTGGAGAGCCGTGGAGAGCTTAAGGAGTCAGAGCTGTATGAGGCAACTGGGAAAGCACTTCTTGCAGAGGGACTTGTGTTGAGGAGAAGGGGTGGTTCCTCGGTAAGTTGAATGTTTGTGTTGAAGAGTTAATGTGAAAAGACTCATTACAGTGTGTCATGCTATAATATGTCTGGAAAGTTATCTTCTGTGTTGTCATTTTAGTAAGGGATTTGTGTTATGCTTATTCCCCTGCAGGTGGCACTAGAGACCAGGGATCCTGTGCTTGGTATGAAGCTGACAGACATGCTGGCAGAACAGCAGATAGAAACACCTGGTGAGGTGCCTGATGAACAGACACCCACTCACCCCATTCAACAGTGACACATGGAATTTAATCACAGAGACATTCACTTTGCTACTCAATGAACAATGAAACGTTTCTTTCTACTCTATGTACAAAATATTGTACCCTGTGTGGCTTCATTTTGTTCTGCTTGCCTGTGGGGTCCTGAATAAGTCAAATGGAGTGGAGAAGTTATAGAATTATGTTAGGTTACATCGGCCTGTGTATATATATGTAAAATGTGTGTGGCTAAGATATTTGATGTGGAACAATACTGACCAGGACAGCTGTTTAAAATGTGTCCATTAATAATGAGTTAGTTGGTTTTCCTTTTCAGTTTCTCATGCATCACAACCACCATATTAAACATTTAACATATTAAACCCCAGAGCCCTGAAAGTAAATTGTAACTATCGTTTTATTTGAGGTAAAATAATTCAGGCATGCAAACTCCTCAACTTTAGGTGAGACCCAAAATGAGTCACCTACGTGACCCATTTTAATGGCTAAACCTCACAGCCAATCAGGCAGAGTGGGGAGAGGTTTTATACATTGATCTAGCCTCTTAATTTTGCTCTCAAAGTGCACTAGATTGATGCATTTAACTTTAAAATTTAAGACATTTTCTTCTGGGGCAGCATGCCCCCGAACCCACCTAGAGGGTTGGGGGTTCTCACATATCGTTCTCACCTTTTTTACCCCTCACCTGTTTGCATGCTTGATAATTACACTAATGTAGTTTAAGTCAACATTGATGAGTATTGGTAGATCATTTGACAGCAGATCAAAAGGTGCAAAGTTGAAATCTGCTGAAAAAAAACAAACATATAGTGTGTATGTGAATGTGGTTAATGATGGGTAACCAGTGGAATCAGTTGTCTTCACTCTGGCTACCTGTTGACCTGTATAGTGACAGGTTTTAAAATGGATCTGTCTGCCTTACAGACTAGTTGGCTTCTATTAGTAGATAAATTCAAAGCTGGCCTATACCCAGGTCAATGGCATTGACTGTGATATCGGCACAAGAATGGCAGGTGGATTTATTTGCTCTTTTTCAGTGGCAGAGGTTTTTTTCCCTTTCTCTGCCATCTCTCTTATTCCTCAAACAAAAGACACACCCCAAATGGAGTGTTTCCACATCTTTTGAAAGAGATGACCTTGCCACTGTTTCTCATTATCTGCTGTCTTTCTGTTTATCGAAAGAGAAAACTGTCCATCTCACTGCCTATTCTGCTCCAGCTCGAGGGGGAGAAATGATATCGCCACCCATAATGGAATGGGTGATTGTTTGCACAGTCAATAAGAAAGCAATCCCTGTAGCTGATGGCTTGGCTGGACCAGTACCTTAGACATTATGAACATACTGTGAGCGGAGGGAGAATAATGCACTTTGTCTGTTGTTTGTGTGGCTCACAACTTCAGAGGGGGAAAGAAGATGGAGTATGAACTTAATGCAGACAATTAACAATAAAACAAATTCTCGTTCTCATTTTTTTATTAACAGTGTCCTTAAGTTTTTGGACATGTGTTTTATTGGTTTTTCTTTTAAAAAGGTGATAAACGTTTTTAGAGACAAAAATAAAGCTAATTTATTTTTTATTTTTTTATCCATACGTTATTCTGCCACTGTTAATAACAGTAGTGTGTTGGGGTATCGTTTTTAAAAAGAAAAACAAACCATATCCCAATATCATATTTTCAACAACAAACAACAAAGCGTCATGTCCACGGTCATTATTTGAAGAAAGAAAAAAAAAGTTGGCAATGACCCCCGTTTGTATAGTTAACTTTGGCAAATTAATGGAAATACTCCTTAGAAATAAATTATTTCAATTGAGTACAGGCTGTAAATGTATTATCAAGAGACCAATCCTCTTGATATATTTGTTACAATGGATAACGGTACTTGGCTGCAACTAGCGCACTGTTTTTAAGCTGTGGTTTAGAGCCACTGAAAAAAGAAAATACACCAAACATTCACCAACAATTCACTCAAAAGGCTGGATTGCTATTTTCCAAATTCATAGATGAACTGTAAGTGGAAATTCCTCCATTTATGCATGGTCTTGCTGCACAAAAACAGCCCTGTCCTTGTCATTGTGTCTAAAAAGGGCATTAATAATTTGCTTTTCTATTTGCTCGTGATAAGACACTCCTTATCACTCAATTTGAGAGACAGCTGTAATGCAAAGCAAGGTGTATGAGCTGAAATGTTTTTTTTTCACTTTGATATCACCAGATAATTTAACAGTTAAAAAATAATTTTCCCTCTTCCTTCGCTCATCTTCATGTACCGAACATTAATTATTCAAAAGCGTTAAGCCTTGCAGTCATATTGGCGTGTGGTACAATATATTGTTGATTTCCACAGTAATTATTTTACATTCCATCAATTTAAATCATGGATTCAAAATGTGTGGCCATCACAGCACATTTCGCAATGCATTTAAATGCACTTGAATTTTAAAAGGAAGATTTTAGAAAGAACTGCAACTGATAATACTAACTGCTAACAACTATTTGATTCAACAACGAAATGAGGATTAATTGTTGAGGTTCAAACTGTCCTGGATGGAAATACTGTAAAGAAGAGAGTCTTGAGTTGTGTCTTTACTACGCTTTATACTCTAGGAAGAAAGATCTCCAGCTGCATGTACCCTACAGGAGGACATGTTTCCATGTTTGAGTGTCTCAAGAGGTTCACTCACACTTTTTCAGCCAGTGCTGACTGCCAATGATGAGATATTGATTGGCTTGGAAATGTCATTGTTGAATAATAGCCTTAGGCAATAAGGATTTCACTTACTGTTACTAAGCCTGCCTCTCTGCCACTGGGTGGCACTCAAATCATGCAATGTTTTACCTAGGGCCGTTCAAGTTTCAACGCGCACACACACACATACACACACAGCTCAGTAAGCATTTGTCATCTGTGGAAAATTGAAGGGTAGATGCTTGCTGTAGTGTGCTTCCTATTTAAATGATCTTGTCAATAATTGTAAAATGCCTCCCTTCCCCTCCTGTACTTCCTCTGCACAATTTTCCGTGATGTATGTTGAGTACGAAAAAACACTGGCAAAGTGGAGGTAAGTTTGACATTTTGTATGATTTTGCTGAACTCACTATAAAAGATGTTTGAAGTAAAGGAAGGCATACTTTGTAACTTTGCTTTAAGTTAGATGTTTGCGAACCTGTTGTGTGCCAGTATTATTTTTCTCAACCACAGGATTTAAGGTAAACCTTATTGAACGATTTTTGAAAGGATTTTTTCCTCAGTTTACCTGCACCAACACATCAGCTAACACATCAGGTAACTGTCTTCAGTCATCCATCAAAAAGGTCGTCATTTCTCATTGCTTCTCCAAACTCTGTCAGGACCAGCTCTCAGAGTCTGTCAAAAACAATTTGCACCAAAAATATAAATGCAAGAAAATCCATTTGTTGCAAAAAGGATACAGAACGAACCTACTTCCTGAGTTGCCAAGGGGCCGACTGCTACAGTAAAGATTTATTCAGAGATTTATTTGTGTTTGTTGTATAATAAAAGGCAAGTAAAGTGAGTGTGCGGATGTGCATGTGTGTTTCTGTGTGTGTTTGAGTTTACTCTGGAAAACAGAGGCAGTGAGTTAGGGAGGCTGTGAGGTTAGGCGGAATAAGGACTGCAGTCCGTCCAAGCCGAGGCACAGGTGCAGGATGAATTAGACAATAAGAGGCGTGAAAGTAGTAAATCTGTGGGAGCGGAACGGTGAGAGAGGGAGCGGGAGGATAGAGGGAAGGGAGGGGGAGAGAAGGTTATATGAGACCGCTTTAAGGGGTTGGATTTGCAGTGTCTCGGCCCTCTAAACAAACCTTCCCGATAAATCCGCAGAGTGAATACATCACCGAGTCCCCATGACAACTGAAGAGGAACAAATGTCACGCTGCGTGCTGGGGTGACTGGCAGACGCCTGCTCCCTTCATCCCTCTCCCACAGCCAGCCGTGGCAAATGCCACAGGATGTATTATGCAGATGCTGTAGTCACACTCTGGACCAGAGAGAGCGTGTGAGTGAGGCAAAAGAGAGCCATCCCAGTCAAACGCTAAGAAGTTCTCATTTTGAGCCGACAGCTTAGTAGTTTTTGTCCTTGTACAGCCACCAAACCTGTTCCAGAAAGGTGTCCATCAAGAATAATTTGCTGCAATAGCACTTGTTGGAGGTTATTTTAGTTGTAGTTTGTAATTTGATGCCTAATCTATTTAGTCATTTCCCTTGTTTCAAATTTGATACAGATTTCAACATTCCTTAACCAAGGTCATAGCAAGCAAGTTAGCTAAGCCAACCATATACGTTGATGCGTTAAATAATTTCACACATAGTATAACTGTGTCATTTGGACAACCTATACCTTTAACAACTTTGGAATTCATATCAGTTCGGAAGCCTTGTTTGTGGTGAACCAATTCTTCTGTCTGTCCTCAGTGTTTGCAGTTTGTCTGGTAGCTCTCCGTCTTGGCGTCAGCAGGGGCCCTGTGAGCTGTATCACCATAATCAATGGGCAGGTTGCCTCCACTGGGGGTTGGAGCCCTTTCACCAATCCGTTTGTTTTAGTCCTCCGCTGCCCAGGCGGGCTTTGAAGAAAGGCTGTTCTGCCAGTGCACTAGTCAGGTTATTGATTCGAACCCTGCTCGCCTGTTGGTCGGTTTGTTTATTTATTTTTGTCTTGTTCTCCCTATAGTCTGTGGTTCTCAGTGTGAGATAAAATCTCCATAACTCGAGGACAAGCCCCCTAACAAACAAGGTCATGCTCCCTGCCTTTCTACCTAAAGGTGTGCTTAGCTTTCCTTAGCTACTATCCCTGAAGGCTTTGGGATTTCTTGTTTTTAAACCATGCGTCTTTGGTCCTGCAGGTACAAGATGGATGAACATCCGGTTGTAACAAGCCGTTAAAGATACCTTCCAAGCCTGTGATGATATCTTTTTTTTTTGCAAGGTATTTCTAGGCTTACAAAAGTTTTACATACACTACAAATTTGTTACAAAAAATCCTGTGTTCTAGCAAGTGTTTACAGTAGAAGCAGTAGACATTGGCCACTCACTCCCCGATCTGACATTAGTATGAACTTACCAGTTGGCTGACTTCACAGTCTCAGTATTTAAATCAGCACATCAGAACGTGGGACTCCTTTTGTGCCAAGGTTTGCATTCTAAGTTGGTTTGGCTGCGTTTGGAATTCACACTGATCGCATCCTCATCCGGAAAAAAGGTTTGAATGGTTTCCTGCCGGACTGTGTTTCTTCACTGCCGACGGTCCAAGTCAATGTAATTTGCTCCGCAAGCTAGTTCATGCAGCAGGCAAAGTGCACTCGGACCACATCCCTCCAGGGCCATTTCCTCTCCCTTGTCACCTACAGCTAACCTTTTGCATGATACAATTCAAAATAATTGGCCAGATAATTAATCCTTGTGAAATGGCGTCCTAATATGCGTAAATTGCATATAACAGGCTTTCGCTTAAGCTCCGCTTTTTAAAATCTAATCAACGCTCGCGATTAAGCTTGAAAATGAAGCGGGAGCTTGGTGAGCTCCCAAGACCCAGGCAGTCAGCACATTAAAGACTCTCATTCATCCAGCTTTTCCTGTGCTTACCTTTGGCGCCAAATTGTTCACTTTTTCAATACTGATTGAAAACAAGGCTTTTGGCAGATGGAGCAAGGTGGGAGGTGGCAGAGGGCAATTTGTTGTTCAATACCACCGAATGGGGTATTGAGACAACCTGGGTCTTTATCCTCAAACCATTAGTAGGTCATAACTGCTATTTTTCATATCATTGTTTTAAGTTCATTAGCCATTCCTGAAAACAATTACAAGTTGAAGAACACTGGAAGCATCTTTCAAAGTTTTCCTTCCTAACTGGTGTATACATCTTTGAATGGGAGGGTTGTCTGTGCGGTTTTAGCTGTGAAGATTGTTTTGTGTCAGAATAGCCAGGAAATCATGTCACTTTGTATAGTGCAAAATGCAACAGAAGGCACATTACAGTACATGTCATCCTAGCATACTCAATCAGATGTACAAATTACTGCGACAAACCACATTTTGTCTGACATACTGTACTCCAACAATGATGGCAGTACCTCCAGCCAGTTGAAGGCAAGAAGCTGTTGTACTAGCTAAACCATTTGACATTGGCCTAACTACATCTTACTAAAGCAATATACAGGACAGAGCATTGTCAGGATGCTGTCGGTTGCTGTAGTGAGTATTGTGGAGTCAAGCAAGTCTAGATAAGTGTGCTGTGTTGCTGCCAGACTATCTGTTGACATTTCTTAACAATACAGCACTGGGCTCTTTGTTCTCCTTGTCAGCTGGTTTTCCAGACTTTTTATAGAGGCGAATGCATCCATTTTAATGGAAGGCTTCAGATGCTGGATCCGTATTATAAGTATGTGCCCCAACCATCCAAAAGATACAAAACCACAATGGCTAAATACAGTAACTACTGGATCCATGGCAGACTTTATTTAATAGTTTATTTTTGCCCAAAAAGTGATTAGATTTAGCTAGTAAACAGTTCATTTGTCTTTATCTTGAATTTTCTTGCAAATAAAACCTTTGTTTGATAATCCTAATTGGAATTAAATTATACATTCAATATTTATTCCTTGTATATACATTTTGCAGACACTTTAATTTATAAGTGACTTAAGTACTGTGAATAAAATATGTAGTTTTCATTGGAACTTAACTGACCTTGTACCTTGAGTGCAAAAGGTACATTAAAGGAATAATAATTGTATGTTGAAGCTGCATATTATATTTCCGTAGGCTATACAGTAGCTACTAAACCAAAGTCAAAGACAGACAAAAATCTTGTGTTGTGTCCAAAGCTTCAATGCTTTCTCACACAGCTTAAAGCAGGATGCCCACTCATGCACATCATATTCTATTTGTCCCTCTCTGTGCACCCCCCTTCCCCAACAGTTATAATACCATTATTTGACTTAGATCAATTTAGTGGGCCGAAAGTTAAATACGTAGAATTGAATTGTGTTTGCAAAACATGCAGATTTCTCAGCACTTGTAGCTGTTGATTATGATTGGTGTGTTATTGCTCACCGGAGCATAACAAATCGCCATTATGTTGTTTTGCTGCACCTAATTCAATTGGCACATTGTCACAAAAGTAATTATCTGTCATTTGTATTGATGCCATAAGCACAAGTAAAGAGTGCACCTGCTGCCTGCTGGCGGATCTAAAAATAAATCTAGTTCTGCTCAAGTCTCCCCACACTCTTCGCTTTCTCAAGGAGGTGTGGGATCGGCAGCTCTGACTGAGGGTTTGCGTCGGCCTCTCCGCTGCTCTGAAGTGAGAGCCTGCCGGGCGTGGCTGAGGGGCGCTCCAGTCGCCTCTCTTAGTCATGGTGAACTTGCCTCTCTCATCCACGGTGAACCTGGTTGATGTTCTCCATGGCTAGGTGAGGGGGTGGGGTACTTTCCCGAACACAGCAGACAGGATATATTGTTTATGCCTCAGGGTTAAGTCTACTGTTCATCTATTGCTACAAGTGTCCTCTTGGTGTTCTGCACTTTCCTGCTAACCCCACTGCACTGAGTAGTTTAGCAAATTTGCTATACAACATTGTGCTGTTTTATCTCAACTGATCAACTTTCAGTTCCAACTACATTTATGTTCAAAATGATTTCTTTTCTGAGCCTTAGGGTACCTTGAAAAAACGGTGTAGTTAAATTTATAACGGCACAGTCACGACAAGGGAGACCAAACACAAATGTTCTCATTTTCAAAATGTCCTCTGAGTGAAGGAGGGGAGGTTCCAAGTCTGCCTTCAGGCCCAATCCATCTCTGTCGCTGATGCTTCACCCTGTCCTTGACTAAATCCCCTGGGGAGTGAGAAACATGTAGGCCATTGGGCCGTTTTGGATAGGGCAGCAGTGTATGAAGGCCAATGGGATTTGAGGAAGTCAAAACTCTGCAGGGATGGTTGTTTCCCAGGTGCTACACCTCCCTCGGTGAAGAGATGCCTATTTCTGTGAACCAGCACTGGTGGGGATATTAATATGATAACACCATGACAGTGTGGGCTGCACAGACAATTTTGTGCCCCTAAGGAGCTGTCAATAAAGATATTCACTATGGCCTCCCTGTTAAAGCCCACCACCGTCTATACCTCCATGTGGCTGTAGAGGATACATCCTTCAACGTTCATTTCATATTCATGTTTGTCAAGAATGATACAGCAGCCCGTCTCTGGTGGGGATTTGAGCAAAGACGCTCCGAAAGGCCAAGGGTAATAAGAATCCTTAATATGGCCTGTCTCACTTGGTTGCCGATGATATCATTCCTTCTAAACCCCGGCTAAAGATAAAATACTATTTATTTTCTAACATGCATGCCGGCGTCTCATTCCCACCCCTAGTACCTCCACCCACCCCCGGCTTTTTTGTTGTTTTACCAAGCACTGAAGGTTCTTCTGTCTGTCCTTTGAGACAGGCACTATGATGATAGGTCTCCATCGCTTGTCTATTCCTGAAAAGTAGCTAACCTTGAATGTACAGGTGAGCTCTTTCCCCTCTTAAGCGTTTGCAAATGCAGCTGTGATGACCAGTTGCAAGCTCCAGGAACTCCTAAGTAATGTGACAGTGTCTTTCCGCTGTAATAAGGGGGAATGAGATTTAGAAATGTTCTATTTTTTCCCCTATCCCCATGAATAACATTAAAAATTGAAGCAGTCACAGGAGGAAGAGGGTGATGAAGTAGCTCTTATTAATTATGGCTTTTAATAAATAATGCCGTCACGTCTGGATTTATTCTTCCCGTCCCCGCTCTCATCCGTGCATCCTCCTCTTCTCATGACTGATCAGTTTTTTCAAAGGCGCGGGGACATTTTTCAAAAACGGCGGCACACTTTGTTCCTTACAGTGTGTGAATATTTGCGTTTCCCAAACACGCGTTTCCCTCGAGGTTAGGGATGGGACAGCAATAGGCAAACTATCCAATCATTTTCACAATTTCGTATTGGTGGTCAAGATATATTAGAATGGAATGGATTGGACAGCTACAATATAGGTCTGTTATTGCAACTGTTGGCTAGTTCTGTACAGTGCAATGGTTACAGATATGATTTGAATGTGCTAAACATTGATTATGTAGGACAAACTTTCTCCTTTGAGGTCATTATTGCTAAGAGGTTAAGGTCAAGCAAAGGTCATTTTATTGAAAATACCTAGCTGTCCTTCATACTGTACATACAGTATATTTCGGTCGCCTCCCATGCATGATAAACGGCCATAAATGCTTAGGCCACAGATGTCTAAACCTCCTTCCTAAATGCTTGCTGATGCAAACTGCTTTGTGCTCATCTACCTCCTGCTTCTGTACATTTTCCAGCCTTACTCTTTTGCCAAGCTAAGGCCTCCTCTGGCGTTTGTGCTGAGCTTCAAATCTGGAGATTTATTGTGAGATAAAGTCAGTAGGCCTTTGTGTGTGTCCTGGTCACAGCCAGTCCTCCCCAGAGCAGTGGCCCCGCTGTGACATCCCAGGCTTTGAAAAGAGAGAGAAAAAAATAATTCACATTTAACTCATGAAGGACCAAAAGAGATAGGTGAAAAAGCCCTTCCTGAACGGGGGGGGGGGGGGGGGGGGGGGGGTAAAAACTGAATGAAAGACTGCCCCCCCTCCCCAAATCCTCCTTTCACACCCCCACCCCACCTGTTTCTTCTTCTGCCGATGGGTGCTGAGTCGGGGTTGTCGGTTGATAATCTTATCTGGCTGTGATGGGTAGCAGAGAGGGACAAAAGAGGCCAAGGCACAGTGGAGGTCTGATGGGCTGGCTGATTGCAGAGCTGTCCATCCAATGGTAGCCGGTTTCCATGGAAATGATGAATGACATATGTCCCGAGTGTCACACCGAGTCATCGGGGGACTGATGAATAGGGGCGTCAAGACAGATGATGGACGGTCCATCTAAAATATATATATATATATAAAGTTCAGCTATTATCGTAATAAAGCTGCTTTTAATGTAATTGTTTACAATTGCAGCACCGTTTTAAAATCCAAATGTATAAGTGGTTTCATTTCTCCAATATGGCTTTTCAAATTTGAGTCGTACAACACCTTATATTCCATCATGATATCATTTCACAGTTCATCCCACAAGGACAACAACAAAACCAAACTGCCTTCGACCGAAGATGAGAAGAATATGAGAAAGACTAAAGAGTTTCCACAGGCCAAGATATTTAGGTCAAAGCTTAGTCCCCTCACAGCCTACCCTTTGCTGAACCACATATCCTGGGTCACTTGAGAGCAGACAGAACAGAGGAGGGTAGGAGAGAGAGGCAGATCCTGGGCTGTATGTACCACAGCTTTATGGATACAACAGGGCTGCTAACATTTTACTCGAGCCTGACTATGATAAATGATAACGGACAAATGTGCAGCCCTGCAAAAAACACTGTCCCAGCTGCAACGCACGGCTGAGAATTCAGGTAGAAAGAAGGTTCTGTTCATCTTCCTCTTGCTTTGAAAATCTTTCAACACAGAATCACTTGATCTGTACAGTAGCTTGTTTGGATTTAGCAAACTGGGCGGTGAGTTGCTTATTTACAGTGTTTGCTTTATTAGATTTCAAGGGATCATTTCCTTTATCAGCCAGGAAAAAGTGCGGTTTTCATTTGTCTTTGATTGCTCTTCTCAGTGCTTCGGGCCTTCATTACCCAGGTAAGAGCAGTTTAGTGGTAGCATTTGGGTGCAGGCAAAGTTAAGCAGTAGAACAAAGTCAACATGCTGTACTTTAAAGTGGGAGTAATTGTTTGTTTGGGCAGAAAATAAACGTTGGTGTTTAGTATTGGTCTGATGGAGAGGTTGGGGATCTCCACACAGGTTAAGCAACTAGGTTCACTGTGAGCTTCTCGATGAAATACAATATCTAGCAACGCTAAAGAAGAATATGTACATTTACATTTAGTCATTTAGCAGACGCTCTTATCCAGAGCGACTTACAGTAAGTACAGGGACATTCCCCCCGAAGCAAGTTGGGTGAAGTGCCTTGCCCAAGGACACAATGTCATTTGGCACGGCTGGGAATCGAACTGGCAACCTTAAGATTACTAGCCCGACTCCCTCACCGCTCAGCCATCTGACTCCCATGTAGAAAAAGTTGGAGTATTCTGGACCTATTGAGAAAACCCCTCATGTAAAGGCTGTGTTAGGTGCCTTCCCTGGCTAGCTGTCTTCCCTGGCCTGGTCTTCTTTCGATCCCTACCTACTACAGTATCTCCCTTAGCCTCTTCGATGCTCTCTCTCATAATTCATGTGATGCCTGACACTACTGTTGCTCCCAGGTGAATAGCGGCAGGATCACAGCTTATCCAGTACCCTCCAGAGCTGATCAATGTTTAATGCCGTCTTTCAACGAGCAGATTTTGTCAAAGGAAAAGCGATACTTCTTTTCTTCCTGGATGTTTTCCCCTCCAACTCTAACCTTGGGCGGGGATATGCTCAAGGGAACCTGAGTGTTTGAGGACTTAAGGATGGAAGTGTTTGACCCTTGTCAGTCTCTTTCTCATTTGGCAGTTTGTACAGACTAAAGTAATGAGATTTCTACAGGTAGATAGTGTTTAATATGATCTCATATTTAAAGAGTACATTTTCATCATTTCTGGGGTGTTGCCATTACAGAGAATATTGGTGTTTTTGCAGATAGAAAGTATGTTATTTGTTAGGTTACTTGGGTATTCAGACTGTATTGGTCTGTTATTGGAACCTGGCATATTTGGAATTGAATTTTAGTAATCTTTTTTAACAAGACTTATCCACCTTTGTGTACTGTATTATAAATTAATATAACAGCTACTGTTACATGTTGAGAGGTTGTTACAGTCCACAAACCCTTTCAAATATGTTGTCTCCCTTAAAAATCAGATTTATACTGACCTGAAATAGTAGTGGGCAGTTGTTCTTATAGATAATGCTTGTTACTATTACTTGTTATTGGTGGATGGTGCAAAATAATATGATTCACACTTTCATAATCAAGAATACTGTTGAGAGAAAGTTTTTTTTTTCTAGGTCAAGGAAAGCCATGGCCAGACAGAACAGCAATTCAGAGCCCTTTACTCCACTGACTGCCAGGGTCATCAGTTTGCAAGCTGTCAACAGCTGCATTTCCTTAGCAATTATCCAGTCTTCTCTCTACTGACATTTGACCCACTAAAACTTTCCAAAAGCTTGTAAAAACTTTCCGAATGTAAAATCACATGTAATTTAAGACGTCAGTGTCAAATTAACATGTGGCCCCCTCTCTGAGGCAAGCTTTCAACTGTAAAATATGCATGAAAGCATGCTTGATTGATATTGGTCAACAGTGCACTTGCACTTGTCAGACATGACAGTAGGCTTTCCAAGACTCCCCCACTGACCGACCCTGCCTTGTGAATGATGGAAAAATGGATTTTCTCACCTGCTCACGATGATGAATTGATAAAAGATTAACCGCCAAGGGGAAATTGAGTTAGTGCCACTGGAAATACACATATGGATCTGTAAGCCGAGCTGTCCTGCCACCCCCCACATCCTCTTCACTTACAGCCAACTATTCCGGCCTCCGCACCTATTAGGATATAAATTGGGGATGGCCCTGCAAATCCACTCAGTGTGACTACGCGTTGATCAGACCTTTGCACAATTAATAAACCCATCAAGTGGGGATTTTAGCTCCACCCACCAAAGCATGATATTTACCCGAGGTGGTCAATAGTCACCAGGTTTCAAATTCGATCACCCCAGCTCCATATTTAATAATGTAATATCCCCATCGGTGCCTCGGCCCCGGCCTGCTCCTATTCATCTCAACCTTAATTACCTGGACCCACCTATACGAGGGTGTTCACCAAAATCCAATCTGTACCAACGCCTACGCGTAATCTGCCTCTGTATAAATAATAATGCATGTGTAAATGAAATGTGAAAGATTACATTTGGTCATATGAAGGGTGGTTAGGTATGTGGGGCAGGGCCGCCACAGACGAGGGGGGGGGGGGGGGGGGTGAAACCATCTGCGGGATCAAATAAATATCTGAAGGTTAATTTGTTTTGAAACCTGGAGCAAAATCTTTTGAGCACATCTTATCGCGAGGAGCCATTTATGATGTCATTAGCAGGGGACGGCGGAGACGTCAATAAGGTTAACGGCGGTGATGCGCATCAAAACAACACAACAGGAGACAAGACACTGGAAAGCTAAGGCTTGTGCTACATTTCTGGGAGGTTGACAAACTATACCATTTCTTTCTCGGACTATAACATTTATTTATCAAACCAACTATTTAATTTCTTTCAGATTGAACAACATAATTTAAAATTGAGAACTAGGAACTAGGTAAAACTAGGATTTGAACCTCAGTGGATTGTGTCTTGCATATTTTCAGACAGCCAAGTCTAATTAACATGTGGAAATTAAAAACATTCCCTCCTTCTAGAACATTGATGTTATAAAGTTTCTAATTGAGTGAAGGGATCTTAATAGTGGCCATTCCTTTTCATGTCCCACAAATAGAAAACTTGTTGCAACAGAATGCCAAGTTGCCGGTGTGTTCGTCAATGAAATCCCAGCATGTCTGTCAAATGTCAAACCCTCACTGCATCAGATGAGGATGCAAAAGCAACAGTATTTATAGATTGAGGTAACATCAAGGAGCTCTATTAACCTGTTGAGGTCAAGTCTTTGCAAGTGCTGGAGGGAAGCGATATGAAGCCGCAACATAACCCCCCTTTGTCTCTCTTCACCCTTCTATCTAGCCAGTTCAATTATCTCCTCTGTCTTTATCTCTTTCCTTTGAATGGATGCCTCAGATTGAACATAGATTGCTCTTTGATGCTGAATACACCCATTGGTAATAATTGGTAGGAGCAGATAAGCTGTTTCTTAGAGTTATCAATTTTAATTTTGCATGTTCTGTTTCGGAAAATAATGGATATAATTTTCATCAAACTCATTGGTTTTTAAGTACTTATAAATGCCCTTATATACTAACCATGAAGACTTATTATTTGCCAAACTTTCATATTATGTAAACATTTTATCTCCACAGGAGGAATATGCTTCACTTATGTCTTAATGCATGACATATCATTGCAGCTAGCAATCGTATTTAATTTAGCTGTATGTTATCTCTATTGAGGAAAAGTTCCTCTCTTTCAAAAAGTATAACTAATAGGAATAACTGCAACCACCAGTCCTTGTTCACAGTAAGCAGAGATGTGGTCTTGTACTTGTCAAGCAGAACATTAGGCCTCACATTTGCCAGTAGGAGCACTTTATGAAATGGTACAAATCACCTGTAGGAAAACTACAGGCTTCATGCTGAGCGAACACGGCACATGTCTGCATTTCTCATTGTTTCACCATCAAATGCCAAGGTGATTAATAGCCTCTGCGGAGATGGAGAGAGAGAGGACACATGGGTTAAGAATGGGGAGGGGAGGTGGTGGGAAGAGAGAAGGCATGACAGAGGAAGGTGTGTGTTTGTGAGAGAAAGACAGAAAGAGAGAAAGGGAAAGAGAGAAAAAGAGGAACAGAGAGAGGGGGAAAGGATGAGGACAGAAAGAGAGGGGCAGAGGGGAAAGGTAAGAGGGAGAGAGAAAGGGACAGAGAGAGAGGGTAAGAGGGAGAGAGAGGGACAGAGAGAGAGGGTAAGAGGGAGAGAGAGGGACAGAGAGAGACAGGTTAAGAGGGAGAGAGAGAGAGGGACAGAGGGAGAGGGTAAGAGAGAGAGAGGGACAGAGAGAGAGGGTAAGAGAGAGAGAGAGAGACAGCGAGAGAGGGTAAAAGAGAGAGAGGGACAGAGGGTAAGAGGGAGAGAGAGAGGGACAGAGGGAGAGGGTAAGAGAAAGAGAGGGACAGAGAGAGAGGGTAAGAGGGAGAGAGAGAGGGACAGAGGGAGAGGTTAAGAGAGAGAGAGGGACAGAAAGATAGGGTAAGAGAGAGAGAGGGATAGAGAGAGAGGGTAAGAGGGAGAGAGAGAGGGACAGAGGGAGAGGGTAAGAGGGACAGAGGGAGAGAGAGAGGGAGAGAGAGAGGTAGAAAGAAAGCAGCAGCAAGAGCGAGACCTTTTCAGGATGATTTACAATAGAGACTACTGGAGTATATTCAAATGGAAATGGTGGATTAGTAGAAAACACTATCAGAAAAACATTACATTGTTAAACAGTGACAACTTCCAACTCTGTTCCATGTGAGCAGAACAACAGACACTCATCTCCTCAGTCTTATTAAGGGTAAACACATGGCATGTGTAGCTCTTTGCTCGCTGACTGTGTTGGAGGTTTGGAAAAAACAGCCAACAGCAATAAATGTGTGTGTGAGAGAAACTATATAGATATAATGTACATCAACACAGTGAGAATACATATTTTCTAACCAAGGAAGTTCTGTCATTGCATTTATGTTGTATAAAATGATGTCAGTTATCTTAAATTGTACCATTTCACCTTGAATCCTAATCTTAAACACCAGTGAGACAGCCAAACAATGAAATCCCCAGCAGTTGGTGGATCCCTATAATAAAGAGGCACTTGCAAATCTGACAGAAGATTGGTGACAAAACAATGTGAAATGTAAGGTTTCTGTAAAACATAAATATACTTGTACAAATTACGATGTACGTAGGGACATATGGTGTACGTTATTGTGCAGCAGTTTAGACATATTGCTCATTATGTTACCACAGACAGTTGGTCTTTATCTTAACAATGTAAAATCTGTCAGTTTAACTCCTCATACTGTGGAGTGACAATGCAAAAACAGGACGTTTGATGTGTTAAATGAGCCATTGACAGCTTTCCCATACAACATTAGTATGAAGCAGAGGGGAAAAGAAACTGTGCTATTCTCTCAATGCATTTTATTATAGCTGCAGTTATTCACACAGCCCATCATACTTGAATCAGAAATCTTTAATGAAAATAAGAATAAATGACTGTGTTGTATGGATAATAAAACATATTTAACCAAAGGTTCCTTACTGTCATCTACATGAAACTAACCATCCTGCCTACTATTCTACATCCATGCTAATTTTGAAGTGTAAACGTACAAAATGCTTCACCCCTTACGGAGTTACCCTACTAACAGTAACTGAAGTCATTCAAGGAATGATACTCTGACCCAAAGTAAAGAGCAAACGTCACTCTCCTTAGTTACCATGACAAATTCTTAGAAAAACACAGGCCTCTGTATTACCCAGAATGCAAACTGTAGAGTGCTGAGGCCTTTCTGTCAAACACAGTGAAAAGGTGTGCTCCAAAGTGGTCATTTTACTGTGGGATTTGGAAATGACAACCCCCACCAGCAGTTTTTGAAGTGAAAGGTGCACACCATACAGCTGTCCACTGAATTGGCGAGCACCCCCTGTCTAGCCTATCAGACAGGCACCTGTATTATTCAGAACACAAACTTTAATCCCAAAAGCTGTTCCGGCTGGTTCTCTTCCTTGTTGCTGAGGCCTATGTGTCGTACAAGCAGAAACTGCTGAAAATAATTGAATTGAGCCAAAGTCACAATCCCACACTTGTAGCCATGGACAAGCCTAGGATTTCCTCAACAGGAGAGCCAGAGTAAACACATTGGACTTTGTACCATATTGTCCACATTGCACTTAATGTGCATACTGGCCTCTGATATATTAAAACCAACGTATGCTAAAGCAGACAAAAAGGATTTGCTGTCTTTATGGATATTAAAAAAGGAAAACAAAAAAGGAATCCCTGATCTGAGTGGGAGCAGGTACAACACTGGGTTAAGTCATTTATGGCGACCCAACCTTTTATGATTCCAAACTGTCATGTTTCTGAAACTTGAGCTTTGGAAGGCTTGTTGCAAACCTCCCACCTTCTCCTCTGTCTCCACGCTCCTGTCAGCATCGTGTGATTGATGAAGCACCCTGCCTCCCTGTCTCTCCTCTCTCTCAGTGGCTTTTGTTGTAAGGCAGTTATTATTGATTTAGGTGGAATCAAATCTCTAACGGTGATAACAGTTTTAAATAATGGGCAGATAACAACATGCCTGGTGGATGAAGGCAATCACTACTTCATTACCGTTACCCAAGGAAGACGAGACTTGAGTTAACAAGCAAACATAATGGGATATCAAACGCATCGTGCCACATTGCTACTGCAAGGCTTTAGTTAGCTCTGCATATAAAGTCAAATACACATGGGGTTATTTTCTTTAATGTATCCTGCAACTAGCTCTGTAACCTCAGGGTTCCATAAAGGTACAGATACAATTATTCAGCCGAGGTGCCCTATACTTCCAGAGTACTTGAGATCTTATAATAGGGATACACTTGAATAATGTGCTATTGTTTTTAATTTGTTACCCCAGTATATATATATATTTGTTACTGTTACCAGAGTAATACAGTAAGTATACCAGTGAAGAGGCAACTCAACTTACACTTTCATATTCACGTGAGCAAGAGGTGCTGCAACAACTTCTTTCCGAAAATACAATTTGACAGCAATCCAATGATGAATTGCAAGACCTTACCAGGAGATTAAATATAGCCTCTACTGATATGGTTCATACTGGCAGATGGAGTAACCTAAGAAAAATATATCTGCATAATACAGGATGTCTTTTGTTTCCAAGGTTAACAACACAGAGGCCCTCTTCATGAAAGGACAGGTCGGGTCCTTTAATGTGTGCAGCAGGCTACTGCAGTTGTGTTACCAGTTTGTGGCAGCCAGCACACTGTCCTTTGCTGCGGTGTGGTTGGGAGGCCCCATTAAGACTGGGGAGACCAACAGACTCAACAACCTGGTGAAGCAGGCCAGTCCTGGGTACAAAACTGGACTGTCTGGAAGCAGTGACCATCCTGCATAACCCTTTCCATCTCTTCTATGATAAGCTGGGATGGAGAGCACCTTCAGCCCTGTCTATACTGTTGTTTATATAAAAACATTCATATTATTTATACGTTTATATGTTGATGTTGTTTATATAATATGTTATGTACTTGTCCATAGTTATTTGTTCTTTCATTACTTTCACATCTATATTTTCTTTATTTTTCTGCTGCCGTAACACCCACATTTCCCTACCTGGGGATTAATACAGTTTTATCTTATCTCATCTTAACAGTTGAATTGATTAATAACCTTGAGTTGAGGTGATAGCCAATATTCCTTTTTGAATGCAAATTCTATTGAACAAACTGATTTCCGTGCTCAGCCACTACAGCTAAATACTTTCACGCAATACAGACTAACGACATTAGCATCTTAAAATAGCTTCGTCTTCCTTCATGCAAATCGTACATATCTGTAATTGACAATTAAGCATGCCAAAAACATCCGCCTGCCATTTAATTGCTGTTAATGAGTGCTGGAATGAAGAGCCAGCCAGGTCTACCTGTTGTGTCGCCTTTTCACTGAAATATGCAAACTAACCTTGGTTAAAAGCTCTCACTGGGTTTGGAGTGTAAGGGCGCATTTACATGCGAACCCAGTCAGCATGGCTCCCAAGTTACTGATATGTCGCCCACCGCGCCACCAAACTCCCATTGAGTCAAATGCAGCATGATTACACTTCACACTAGCCAAATTATAATGCAAATAGCGTTCCACCTATTAACCATGCAGCCGATCGAAACGTGCGCTTGTCCCCACAGTGTATGATGTAAATTGCTATGTCACATTAAAATTGACACCGGTAATTCTGTGCATTGTGAAGTTATTGGGTGCCAGATCTTATGAAGCGTTGTGACAGCTATGCAGATGAGTGCATTTTGCCGTACATAGTCAATTTGACACAGTCACAGGGGAGAGATTGCTTTTTGGTGCGAAATGAAACCACACAAATTAAGAAATTACCTCAGAGCAAAATCATTCTCCCAACACCAGCAACACTACAGTTTTAGGATGCTTAAAATGGTGCTCAGTGGTTATTAACCTTAGCCTTATAAGTTCTTAACAGCTAGGGTATGTATGCTTTATTTGCTGTCTGAGTTTTGAATTTCTCATAAACAAACTACACTTGTGAAATGACCTTCTCCTCTTTCCTTAAGTATATTTAAACATCATAGTCCCACAATTTGGAATGGATAATTACTATTGTGAAACTCGTTAGTATTTCGGAGACAGCATAGAAATTCCCAATAACTGGGTTTCACATTAGTGTCAAGGGGGGAAGTCTACGACCTGAGAAATGGTCCTGCCAAGACCCATCTCATTGAAGTGATTCATGCTCAATATACACGCAAGTGCACTGACTAATCTGTCCTAAATGAGCATTGCCAGGCTAACTATGTGGAAAGCAGGCGATGTTCCCCTGAAATACAAAGACAAGTGGTGTAATTCGCCACCTTCTGTCACAGCATGACTACGCTGCCGAGACAGCCAGTGGGCTCATCATTAAAAAAAAGTGTATGTCATTTCGAAGCGATCCGAACCCACTTCGGGCTCTGTGGTTTTGGAGAGTGTACTCCTGGCGCTTGCTGATTGGGGCCCTAATTAGTGTGCTTTGTTAATGGCAGGTAGTGTCAGGTGCTAACGAGGAGCTGATTGGAGTGTGTGGGGAGAGATGATTGGGACGACTCGCAGCTCAAAGTTAAACACCTCCTCGATGAGGAGAGTGATCCGAGACAGTAGAGTTGCTGGGGGGGGGGGGGGGGGGGGGGGGGTTGTGTTACGCAGCTACATCATCGGAGAGCCACAACGAAAGGTCTGTCTGGACACTTCATTTAAAAAATATTTTTTTAGAACAGGAAATGTAAGGGGGAGAGAAAGGGAAGGACATGCTGGAAATAGCCCGGGTTGGATTTGAACTCGGGCCACTATCCGTGCCAATCTTGGCACGGATACAGTCAGAAAACAGCTTAATTTACTTAATCTTGGACAATCTCTTCTCTTTCTGCTGTATTGCACACTCTATAACTCAATCTTCACACACATCAGACTCTCAGACTAGCTTCCAATCTTTCAGGCCTCGTCTTATATATGTTGCATAGCTTAGTTTCCAGTGTGACCACTGCCTTTTAGAGCAATACAAGACAGTGTGCCAAGTTTTGTCCTGCTTAAAAAATATATTTTAAATTTCTATACTAAATCATCCTTAATAAGTGGTTTGAAAAAAGTCAAACATATGAAATGTATTATTACAAAACTATTTTAAGATCTTTCTAAGTTAGGGCTCAGTCCTTAGATGTAATTAATTGCAATTTAGCACTTCTATGACCTTGTGTGTATGAGTATGTTAGTTTGTATGTGAGAAGTAGAGTGTGATCTTTGTGCGAATGTTGTGTCAGAAGAAGCAGGGCAACAGTTCATCATGGAGATAGCTTAGAAGGGAGGGCGAGCAAAGGTTCGGCAAAGAAGACGGGGGAAAGAGAAGGCTCTGGTGATATTTTAGCCTCTCGCACACAAACACAACTGTATCACTGGAGAAGTTCAAGTCCTAAATGCACACCAGAGAGTGCCAGGCTCGCCAAATGAGTCCTCAAGAGACCTCGCTCCACACCTGCAGTCATCTTTCAAACCTTATAATTGGTTCTCTTCAGTCTGCTGACGCCTTCATGTCAAAGATTGGGTTACTTAGTGCCGCAACTCAAAGGTCTGGGTTCGTACCACGAATCCCATCCCGACGTACAGTGTGGGTCATCTTTTTAAAGGTCTGGCATTCAGGAGAACATTATCTAGTCATGTGACAAACACAATGACATATCACTTGTTTCCTCTCCAGCTTCTGTCACTTTGGATTGAGGTTTTGTAATGTGAATAATATGTGACCTTCAAGCAAAATATCAGTGTGATTAAGTCACATATAATGTTGCTGTTTTTGGCATGGGTAAAGCTGTGAAACAAGAATCATTGAGCAGAAGAGAGACTACTGAGTTTATTTCTCTCAGTGTTTCTCATTTGGCAGACAGCCTTCCTTGTGAGTCATGACTCTATCTGAGGGTACTGCGATGTAGTGTGGGAGGACAGGTGGCGTGACGGTAGTGTGTGTGATTCTGTGTATTGGCGAGAAGCGTGTGTATGTGAGGAGGGCAGTGTGACAGCTGAGTGTGTATGTGTCAGGAACGTGTGTGTGTGTGGGGGTCAGGTGGCTGAGCGGTTAGGGAGTCGGGCTATTAATCGGAAGGTTGTTGGTTTGATTCCCGGCCGTGCAAAATGATGTTGTGTCCTTGGGCAAGGCACTTCACCCTACTTGTCTCGGGGAGAATGTCCCTGTACTTACTGTAAGTCGCTCTGGATAAGAGCGTCTGCTAAATGACTAAATGTAAATGTAATGTGTTAGACAGGGAGGAGTGCCCCCACTGGCCAAGAAGGAAGGAGATGAGGTGTGCAAGCCATGGTGAAGAAGGGAGGATTTCCACACATCTAAGAGCTGTCACACCTTGACTCATCAGAAGCTATTTCAAATTTTGAAAACAGGAAGATGGCTTACATTTTTTAAATGACATTTATGTCTGTTGGCAGCCCATGCAGCATTTTTCGTTTTCAGGTAAAACATTTCCCAATTAAACCTCTCTAAAGATAGACTGTTGCCTTGAGTTTTGCGGATATCACTCATGGAAATGTGCGGGTGAGGTACTCACCTCAAGTTGTATGTCTGAAAAATGAAGTGGACCAAGCTTGGCCAGAGTTGGAAAGATGTTGGCAGAGTGATGCCATTTTGAGCACTCGCCGTGAGCAGATGAATGTGTTTGTCCTGGGAAAATGACAGATGAGGACATGCCATACAATGTTTTGATGGATGACAGCAAGAACACACCACAGATAGGTTTCAACGAGGACCTGAGGAGTTTACTATTGATTTGTTGCTACTTATGGCCCCTCCTTTGTTTCTAACCAGGGCTACATGTACTGTACATTTGAAGACCGGATGGAAAAGGATAGATGATGGTGAACAGAGTATTGGACATTGCAGAATGTTAACATATTAATTAAATTAAACACTAAAGGCCAGATATTCCATTTTGTGCAATTTAATGTTGGTGCATGTTCTGGTATAATGTACATTCTTTGGCAAAAAAATAATAATATACTTCTTAGAAGAAATTCCATACCACGTAATGCAATCGTGTTTGAAAATAGAAACAATGAATGAAATGATTCAAAACAGTTTATTTTTTTTATTTTTTTTTCCAGACAAACACATTGATTTCTGGACCACAGTAGAGGATGGAAACCTTTCACAAACATTTTCATTATTATCATTATTTGAAAATACAAATATAAAATTATACTTTCCACATCTGAGATGTGAGAGACCCCCATCCACTTTAGTTTTTATTTTTACAACAGGGCTTGAGCAAGCCATACAAGAAGACCTGAAAGATGCTTTCAGACAGTCAGTCCGTTCAGTCAGCTCTCACGGTAAAAAGTCCGTTAACATTAAAAAATGGGCAAGTGTTAGGAATGGGCAAGGCAATCAGAGAGAGTGAACCCTGGAGGGGCCATGAAAGACAAACATCTATAAGGTCACCTGTCAGAGAAATGCACATGACATTTGTGACAGTACTGTATTTTCTTCTGCTCACCTACAGCGCACACACTTCTAATGTGTGGCCAACCATCATCTGTCAGTTTGAAACAATTGTACTATAACCCAAGTATCATTAACAGCTCTACATCCCACATTTTCCAGTACAGCCATTTTGTAGCATAATGGAAAAAAATGAAATATGTCAAGTGTGACATGTATGTGAAACAAACAATGTTTGGCTACTTCAACATTTCAGAGCGTAAGGAGGTCAGTTAATCTAAAATGAGCCCTCAGCCATGAGACACAAACAAATATTTAACAGATATATACACTCATATATCCTTAATCAGTGTACATGTATATACATATGTACCTGGTATTATAGTATGTGTGCGCTATCTTAATTCAGTGACGGGATGATCGTTTGGCCATTGCCTAGCACTTGCCTCAAGATTCAAGTTTAAATGGATACGGTAGTACGCTCCCATTATAACCCAACACCTTCCAGGTCGTATTTTTTCTTTGTTTTGTTGTTGTTTTTTTGCTCTTTTTATAATAATTTTTTAAACCAACAATTATCCAATGAATACCTAGCAAGATGTATAACATTCATTAGCTGTAAACTGCTGTCAATGTGAAATTAAAGTACAGCAACAGAGCCATGCTACCTTAAAGTCCAAGCTACGAGATATAAAAAAAAAAAAAAGAAACTAATGAATGAAACTAATGAATGATGGTATTGACTATTTTAATGAAAACCAGCTTTTACATTAATCAAATGCTAAACCAGGACATCATTTTGTGTGAAGACAGGGAGACATTAAACGTCTGCTGTTCTGGAGATTTTCTCTCTCTTCATCTGCACTCAATTGGACAAAACGCGAAAATAGTATTACGTTTACCTGTTCTACAAAGGCTTCAAAGTGCAGCTATCACTATGAGAAGAGAAATCTTTTGACACTATTGTGATATTGTGAAAACTATACATAATCTTGTAGTGGCACCACTGCACACATGGCACTGAGACAAGAACTTATCCAGACAGCACATTAGGGTTTATGGTCTTATCACTATAAGATCTATCCTAAAAAAGTCCTCAGATAAAAAAAATACACCCTGTTTAAAAATACTTCCAATGGTGCTCTTATAAATTACATTAATCTCACTAACTCGCTTACTTCTATACTAATCAATAACTTTCGCACAGGAAGATAAGATAAATTATTGCACACAGCAAATTCATACTGTACCAACAATCACTTCAAAGTATACCTGGCATTTGATGTACCATAATTAGAAATGTAAATGAATAACAATACGATGTAATTTCAGTTTGATAACAACATTTTTTGACACCCTGGCTTTGATTAGTTAAGAGCTGGTTCCAAGAGTATAAAATAATTCCCAAAAATTAATCCAAACCGAAGTATTAAATAAATTTAAGTTAACAAGTAAAAAAATAAATTTAAAAATCCTAATTAGTAGTGTTATGGGCAACTTGGATATTTTAAGTGTTACAAATATTAAACGTGGAGTTTAGATTAATGATATCCATAATAGTTATTATTGTTATTATTACCATTATAATCATTAATCTAGTTTAACTTCCTAAAAATATAAGATTTTTCCATTTATGTGATAAACTCCATCATGTTTATAACCATAGATGTGTCTCTCATGAAAAAAAGGAAAAGCCGTTTTGCATATCTAGCATTAGCATTTAAGGTAGTATGGCACACCCCTTTAGAAACATTCAAGGGTGGGGATCCAATTAATGCCTTGTTTACAATTCGATCTTTCAGCAATTTATTTTCTTAAAATGTTTTCAATGAGAGCTTTGGTTAGATGAAACCAAGTGAGATCAGCAAAACAGAAAATAGGTGGGAAAATGCTACCAAAACAAATGTCAGCATTTTTGTTTAACTATGATAAGAGAAAGTTCTATCCTTACTGGTCCTAAATTGGCTAATAACTACATCTACTTCTTAATTTAACTATATAACATCTACCACTAGATACTAGGAGAGAGAGACAGAAGAAGAGCGACAAAGGGAGAGTGAGAGGGAAGAAAGAGGGGTCAACAAAGAAGTGTATAGACCACTACACTGGCATCAAAGACAGCACTTTGTTACAAGGTAATTAGCAATTTTCTTTTTTCACACGTTACTGAAATACATTGATGATCAACATAAGATTATTTTATAAGGTGACAGGGAATGGAGAGAGAATCTGATGGATGTACAGTACATAATATTTATTATTGTTAGCATTATAATTATTATTATCATTTATATAATCATTAACAACCACAAAAATATTGATACAAATCCTTCTTAAAAATTGAAAGCATTCAAGGGTGGGAGCATACGTCTTCTCTTTTGAATTGATAGCATGTATTTTTGTTTTAGATCCTTAGATTATTACTTGATGAAGTCCCCATCTAAATTGTAAAAATAATCCAGCACTCTGCTTCATATGGTTTTGAACAAACTGAAGCAAAACCGACATACATAAACATATCTGCATTGAGAAACAAATCAACATATAAACACATTAAATCCTTTATAATTTTGAATTTCAAAGATCTGCTTCTAATTTGAGAGCTAATCCTTATTTACATCAGCTTTAGTGTTAACTTCCTTGCTCTTTTTTACATACCAAGTATTTTTTTGGAAACTCTTAAGCAGAACATTTGAGAACGTATAATCCAATTGCAATATTCTAGAAGAACAATCCTTCATATCCCTGGAACCGGACCATTTCAAATAGCCAACACTTGAAATGTGCAAATATAATATGGTCACAACCTTTTTGATAAAGTCACAGTGCAACAACTTGTTTTATTTAATCCATTCGCATTCTGTTTCAGCCTACAATAAATTAATTTGTCTTTTTTCCAAGACAAAACTCACAGGACTGAGGTAACAAAAGATTTCCATCCTACTTAATAATAATCATTTAACATCCAAGAGGTTGAATATATCTGCCTTTAAATATAGCCTCCATCACATTAAAACTAAGTTCTTTTTAAAAGAATAAAACAAAAAGCTGAAATAACTTTAACAAAACTGAAGACAATCATTCAAAGTCAAATGAAACATTGAAATGTTGCAGATAAGTGTGAAATGTTTGGGACACTCTTCAGCATAACATTTTTGTCCTACGGATACACAATAAAAGTGTGCTTTGGATTTTGTCATGGTTTTCTTTTTATAGTATTGACTTTCAAAGTCGCAGCGACAAAATATTTTACTTGCAAGAGTCAAAAGAAGTCTGGTTTGAAGGACATTTTGTTAAAATGTCCAGTGTTAACCTTGTGTCATCTTTATGAAGCTGTGCACATCTTAGCTTACCATGTAGACAATATGCTGGTATGACATTGGCCACAGTAGGAAAGCTGACATTATTTACAGAGCAAGCCAACAGTGTTCTCATCTCAATGGTGTCTATAATGGCCTTTGTGCTACAAATGGATTTTTGTTTGACTTTTCAATGTTCTCTTGGACACTTGCACCCGAGCACAGTACGACCCTCTCTGGTGAACCATCACAAAAATATGGTTCTCTCTCTGAAACCATTATATGCAGTGAAGTAATATTTACATGATAATATTCCTCTTTTTTAAAATCTGAATTCACAAAGTATTAAAAAGAAACTTTTTTTCTTCCTCCGGACAACAAAAACATTTATAAAAAAGGACTTTGAAAATATTGTAGTCCTCTTATTGCCCAAAATAGGTAAATATGGTAACGATATTACAAGGAAGAGGAAAATTTAAAGAATAAGCGAATAAAATGTATTAGTATACCCTTTTATTTGAACCGAAGCTATCTCTTTTCAAGCCTCATAGGTTAATATCAGTTGTCTTGTGTGTGCAAACTGACACCCGAAGATGTTTTTATTACCAATGGTAATAAAAACAACAATCCATTACAACATAACTCTAAATAAGAAAACAAAACTGAATCAAACCAGTTTACATATATATCGTTACTCTTTTCTGAGAGGATAAAGATACACAAAAATATTGAATACAATCTAAAGCTTAATCTAAACTTGAACAAAGAAAGACACAAAACGCAAGAAAAATCTAAACCGATTGAAATAAGGATAAAGTGATAAAGAAAAATCAAAACAACATCAACAAATCCTACACAAAGATACTGGGTTACGCTTGGATAGTATCTGAAAAGCCAGGTTTGGATTATAGTACAGCAGATTGTAGTCTTTTTTCTGAGATGATTCCGATTGATCTTTTTGTTCTTCACCTGGTGCCACCTCCATTCTCCGTCTGTGTGTGGATGCTGTAATGCTTGCTGTTATATGGCATCACCTGTACACAGAAGCAGTTAGAAACTCCGACCCGTCTTCCCCGGGCCTCCTGTTATACTCTGCTGAAATCACAAACAGACACATTTCCAAGCCAGTCAGAACCAAAAGCTCTTAGATTTAAAAGTGTTGTGCTTTTGGGTATAAGCTGTCTCCCAAAAATCTGACCCTCGATCTCAAGTGTGCACGTAGCATATTTCCCTTTATTTCCACTCAATGGAAGAATCAACAATGACAACAATTAATAAAAAAAAACATATGGAGAAAAGGTCACAAGCCCATTTTGACTGTAAATCGCAAGTGCACACTTGGGGGAGAAGGATAAAGATTTGGGAAAGGGGATAAGTGCATTGTGTCAGAAATAATGTATTCCTCAACTGCACATATCTTGCACTGTGCCATATTCCTCTTGAAATGTCATTTCTTATTTCAAAAATTTTACAAGCTGTACAGAAAAGTATTGGTACAGATTAGACATACTGGGCAACTGAGTTAACGGAAGAACAATTGCATATGGCAATAAGTAACTTACAAGACAAAACATCTGTGCGAACCCAAGACCAATTCCATTTTGCAGAGAAAAGCTACATGTTCACACTTATTCTCTGGTTGTTGGAATGTGTATCTGTGTTGCTGGTATTTAAATACCCCTGGCAGATTGAGAGGAGACCCTCTGTGTTTTAACACGTGCAAAGAGGAAGATGACACAGCAAGTTCCATTTGGAAATAGTTTTACACAGGTGGCACAATGCCCCCTCCATCTACTAACAATGGACATGTATGATCAAGGGCAGCAGATGCAGGCATCCCCTTCAGGTTAGTGTCTACATTACCAAGCATGCAGGAAGACTAGGGGGGTTACTTATCGGGAGTCATGTTGCAAGGGGAGTGGAACAGGTTAAACAAAATGAAGTAGGTATACAGACAGAATGTGCTTTATTATGTTGCTTTCTCAGAGGGCTCTCATGCTGCAAATCATCCTTTATATAGAGTACTGTACTTCCAGATACACAAAGAGTGATTAATGTCTTTAATAGTCAATACCACAGACTTCACGATGAGGCAATGGGATATCTCTTTATAAAGTACACCCACTGATACAGTGTTTAGTCAGTCGACCATTTGTGCAAATGCAGACATAATGAGTCATTGTACACATTTCCTTTATAGCTGTTTATTAAAATGTGCACTGCAGTCTAAGGCAACCTAATCTAAATGCTGGTACTTATTAAGTTCTGAGCAAACTTCTTAGAGCTTGTGAGTACTGTGTGTGTGTGTGTTTGGAGGGGGGAGGGGGCTCTCAGTTGGAATGGTTCTGGTTTAGCTTGTTTCTCAAGTACAATAATAGATGGTCTTTGTCTAAGTGAATAAGTACTGAAGGTTAGGGAGTGAGTGATCCTACTGGACTCAGTCATGTACATGGTAAAGAGAGGGTGTTGTCACCGCTGGGTTCCACAGTGTCTGTGACACTACCCTGAGGCAAGGAGCCTCATGAGAGGGATGTTTATACACACACTCCCTTTATATATAACGTCATTTTCTAAAATACGCACACACTAAAACACAAATGCATGCAGGCCCACACACATGCAATGATGCATTCATTCACTCATAACACACACAGGCGACCATGTCCTTTGCTTACAAAGTGGCACTGCAAAAGTCTTGGAAAAGCCAATGTCAACCAGCAACTACAGCATACAAATGCCTCTGTACATAACTATTGGAGCAGCCCAGCACTAATGCCCAATGAATGGCAAACATGAGAGACAGCAACAGTGCAACAAGCGACAGCATAGTGGTGTAAACCCAGAACAATTACTCTTTGAGGCCCAGCGTCACATTTTGTATGGAAGGCATGCACACAACACTAGAAATGGGTAACTAATTACGATATGGATGACAAAGGGATTAAGTACGAGGCAAGGGTGTTTAGTTTAATTATCACTATAGTTACTGAAAATTTGCATCAACTTTTCAAAAGGGTTGTGTTGACTTTTGTGTTACATAATTGGGAAGTATTCTCAAAGCAACCATGTGAAAAGTTGTTGTCATGAAATGCAGTGGTTCCCAATCCTGGTCCTCAGAGCCCCCTGTCCTGCATGTTTCCCTGCTCCAACACACCTGATGCAAATGAATGGTCATTATCAAGCTTGGATAAACATATAAAACATGCAGGACAGTGGGCCCTGAGGACCAGGATAGGGAACCCCTGAATTAGAGGTTGAAGGAAGAGCTTCTATGTTAGACAACATAATTTAGGAGAAGAAAAGGAAAGGGAGATGAAACAAGTTTAGGAAACTACAATGGAGATGATAGGTTGTTTAGGGAAAAGGGACTACAATATTATAAAAATGGCACATAATACCTCAAATGAGATGGCAACCAACCACCTGTTAGCGTTCAATGGTATCCATTTGTAAAAGCTGTTGCAATCAACGGTCCCTAAAAGTGTACAGTTAGTACCTGTGTCAGTATGCATTTCAAGGGGAAAAAGGCATATAAAAGAAACCTATTACTGGTGAGTATATTTTATTCATAGGATGGGCTGCCAGCATGAATGAAAATGTATCTCTCTCATTTCCTGGAATCAGGCTTATTTTAGCAACAGGAACTGCATTTAGGTCCAATTTTGGTTCCTTAATTTAGATTTTGGTGAATGGCCACACAGAGGACAGTCCTGGCCCCATTGCTGTGCATGTGCTGTTCCTGAACAAGAGGGTCCCAAAGCCATTTTTTCTTTTTCTTCTACTCAGCAATGATTACATTGCATGTGTGTATATATATATGCATACAATATTATACTACATATGTAGACTGATTCAGTTTGTTGAGAAAGGGTGTTTAACATACCCTCTCAAACATTGGACAATGGAATAGTATACTTTAAAATAAATACATTTACACTAACGTGGCAGCAAAACTGTTATTTGATAGATCAGATCAAGGCAGTGATGAAAGGAGACTTAATTGACTTTAGTGACATTACATACTGACAGTTGTCTTGGATGTGGTTCATATGATTCCTCTGAAAGCCCTGTATCTATGTTAAAGAGGAGATCTACTGTATAGTATACTGTCTTCTGAAATAGCTTGAAGCAGCTTTATTATGACTAATGTCTATGCAAGATTATTATCACATTCATGCTAACAGGTATTAATCAAATAGGCATATTTACATGACATGCAAACTTCAGCAAACAGATATTTCAATTGAAGTAAAATGATGTGTCTCCAAACCCACCAAAACCCAGAATCAAGAGGAAAGCATGAATGTCCCCAATGTCCCCAGTCTTGCCAACACGCCAACTGTGTTTTAAGCCAAGTAGAAGGTCAAAAAGTCCTCACAGATAAAGTGCATTAACTGCACCACTGTATGTGTTTTAGAGTCCTAAAGTCTGTATACAATTTGCATAATGTTAACTTGACAGTAACAGAGGTCTACATTAGTAGTAATGAATACTATTGTTAGTTTAAACTGGAACCATGTGTGATGGATACTATTTAATCATAGTAAATATAACCTACTAAATTGAGAAAAATAATAAAAGAAAACAGTTAAAAAAATATCTTTGTCTTGTCATCCAATACAGTCATAGAGAATAGGCTAAATGGAACTTACGGTAACAATTTTGTTTCAATGTAGGCTGGGGTCGCCATATATAGCAACAGCATGAAATATTTCTGACTAGGGATTCTGCATGCTGTCGTGGCTGACATTTCTGAAACACAGAACTATTTCCCAACCTACATTTCTCTTTTACTGAGGTTGAAACCGTCTCTGAAAGTAGAGAAGTATGACGCTCAAATTGAAGATGATTGTTCTATATTTGATAGATGTCCCTGTGACCCTTACAGCTCAAGTGTGCTGACATTACTCATTTTCCAGGTCAGCTGGGAATGCACTGGTTGATTCAAAACTGTAAAGTGTGGTAAACAGGTGTATGCCTATAACACAAAGGACCTTATTTAGTTCTCGCTGCACCTTGGTCTCAGGGAGAGAGTTCAAACAGGACTGAGAGGTATTCAATCCGTCTGTGGTAGATAATCAGGCCATTTGGTGCTTATTGGAATCAGCATTGGCTGCACTTCTACTGCATTCCAACATTCTTCAATCTATCAATACTTTTCACAAAGGTTTCAAAGTAACTTGATAATGACCCCACCCTGGCCTCAGACTTCCTTGACAATGATTCCTATTACAATTGCACAAGGTGCAATCATGGTTGTATTTATTCATGTTAACTGTGGACCTATACAACAGACCATTATTTCTTGTTGTTGAACCCTCTCCTCAAATCAACACCTTTGTCCGAGGTGAAACAAAACACACCTTTTAACCCCCCACACCAGAGAAATGAGGTAGGAAAAATTCACGGGGTGATTTTTGACCTTCTGCTTGGCGCAAGAACAGAAATCACACCGACACTTCAGAGAGGCGATGACAGGCGGTGCAAGTTTACAGTTTGTTATACCACAGCTGAGAGAGAGAGGACGGCGTGTGAAAGGCAATGGAAAAACGTTGGCAATGTGCATAGTCACACTCAAGCGTGGGCCAGAGCACCTGTCTAGCACTGAAATCTTGGTGGACATATTAAACTGGAAACCCTCACCATAGCACACTATACAGACTGTACATGCATTTAATGAATAGGCATAAAAGGCTGTCAAAATGATAGTTTACACTGAATATGCCTAAATTACTGTTAATGGACTCAAGTGGCGGAGAGAGAAGAGAGAGAACTACCAGAAGGGTTTTCTCCACATTTCTACGAAAATGGAAGCTGATAAACATGGTTTTACAGCAAAGTAATCACTGCTTTACTGTATGTTTTATGGACAATAGATTTAATATACATTTTTAATGTATATCTGGCTCTAAAGCTTAACTACACTACCCATTTGTACAAATTCCGTTCAGAGTATATATATTTTCATTTTCCAAGCACAACCAAGAGTCTCTCTTTGTTGGAGCATTACCTATTGTATCTTCATTTCTAGGAGTGGCCAGCAAGTGAACCGGGAGATGGATGGATAACAGGAGAGAGCGTGAAGAGATAAGGGGAGGGAGACGTCCTCATGAGTGAAGAGAGCGAGTGGGAAGGGAGGGAGGCTGGAGAGGGGGTGGGGGCAGTTTGGGGGTTCAGATACTCACAGCGATGCTGTGCCCGAAGCCAGAACCAGGCTGGGGGCTGGCGGCACTGATGTAGTTGCCCACGGCAGAATCCTGGCTAGCTGGACCGTACAGGTCGGCCACCGGACCGGGGCTGTTGGCGCCTGGGAAGGCTCCAGGCCTGGCCGGGTTGGTGCCTGCCATTGAGGAGGGGGGAGGGAGAGCAGAGGGAGGGAGGGAGGACGGCGCCAGAATTGAGATGAGCGGTGTGACTACTCAGCGCTGCTGTGCAGAGATAACAGCTGAGCATGAGGCTGGCATGCACATAGTACCACAGACAGACAGACCCTCACCCAAAGTAAGTAGAATCTCAGGAATGATTGTTAGATAAGTTAGATTGGGACTAGTGTAGCTATGACCTTACTGACTTACTAGCATCTACACTTTTAGGCTCAGAGTTTTGTAGTTGTGTCTTTTGTAAAGCACTGTAATTCATGGCCATTCACTTAAAGACAAATGACAGGGATGCACTGATTCATTTATTCGCTCAATTTGGTATTTGGAGTGTGTCCCTTGGTACAGTATGCACTGTATGCTGCTGACAGATTCTGCAAGTCATTTTCGATGCTTACGCACTTCAGCTAGTTTCAGGGCACACTCGTAAGATTCTCACATTCCATGAAAACTAACAGACGAAAGGTAAGATACGGAGGGCTGTTTGTCTCAGCAGCTTAAGAGATCAGAGATGCACTTCAGGAGCATGTAGAAACAGTGGGAGTTTTTTTTCTTTTTCTTGTCTACGATGCACCTCTCAGCTGTCTATCTCAAGTCTTCTCATTTTTTTCCATGAAATTGGCATTGAAAAAAAAGACTTGCCAGTTCATGGATCCTACTCAGAGATTGCATGGGGGATTTGGGCACAACACCCCTATCTAATCAACACCTGTCACGGGAAGACCCCCCCCCCCCCACACCCACCTACCCATCCGCACCCACCCACCTATCCAGCCCCCTAAACTCTCCATCCCCTCTTGTCCATCTGCCGGCCCCATCTCTCCCTCTTTTAAATATATGATGGTGATTATCTTCTCCTTAGTGCCAGGAGTATTGGTGCCTGGCTGCTGCCTGACAGGCAGGAAATTACACAGGGTGTTCTGGGTAATGTGTGCTAAAGGACTGCATCATTGAGTCACATTTCCATCGCCACCGCCAGGTGCATGAGCCAGCCCCTTGGCGGAGAGGAGCTGATATTAAAGAGTAGAGGAGATGAGAGAAAGGGCTGCATTAAACAGCATGCTGGGAGACGGTGTGTGTGTGTATGTGAGTGAGTTACAGGAAAATGGTTTGTGTGTGTGTGTGCGTGACTGAGTGATTGTGTGACTGAGTGAGCACGAGAGTTTGCGTGTGTGTGTGTGTTCATTACGTGTACACAACAATCATCGTCTGAGAGCCTAACTAAATGACCTTGCCAGTGTACTTGGGAGACAGGGAAGCTTTGGCTACGACCAGACAGACTCCCTCACTCTTTTTTAAGTAGAACATGTCTGGTCGAAATCCCACACCAATAAGGCTGGCAATTAAGAAATGAGAGGCTAAGAAAGGAGAAGCAGTGGGGTAGAAGAGACAGACTGAGAGATAGAGAAAGTGAAAGAAAGAAAGGGCAAGATAAAGAGAGAAAGAGAGAGAGACACAAAAAGACAGAAAGATGGAGAGAAAGAGAGACATAACAAAAGGGAGAAAAAGAGCGAGCGAGCGAGAGAAACCCTGGGGTTATCGGAAATGACTCGAATTGTTCCTCTATGCTGGAAGCAGGTCTACCCTCGCCTCCGGACCACCCCGGCCGCTCTGGTGGGCCAGGAGATGAATTTAAATAAATAAAAACAAAGAAGCATATATTAAATGGAAAGAGCCGGCCGCCTGTGGAGGCCGGCTCATCCCCCCTCCACCGAGGGCAACACGGTGACACATTAATAAGAGAATATTAAATCACTCCTCCTTTGCCGCCAGAAGCCTTTAGTCGGGCCACGGATGCTCATTGAAAGCAAAGTCTCTTAATGCGCTGGATCTGAAGACTGGGTGCAGGCGGTGGGGCACTGAATGCCGGCCAATCAAAGACAAAGACCAGGCCCAGATAATAACTCACCCCTCAACAAGTGTACAATTTAACCGCCGGGGCTAGTGCCGCTCCTTCCGGGGTGAAACGTTCCCCTCATGGGGGTACCCGCATGAATCCTGATTAAGGGCATCGTGTAGAGTTGGTGCGGTATCAAGCTTCCAGACATGCTGAAGAGAAGCTAATACACCTAATACTAATGCTACATCAAGATAGAGAAAACCCACCCACAATTGATGTACCACTGACTTATTGATTGACTGACCCCCTTTCATCCAGCCCATAGAAGCACAGGAAATTACAACCTTCTTTTTCAGGTACATTACTTTGTCACTGAGTAACTAAAACCGTTAGACCCCCCCCCCCACACGCACACACCAAACACACACACACACACACACACACACACACCACACACACAGATCCACTAATTCCTTCAGATTGCAGCTGATTAAATATAAATATAAACAGAAACTTACAATGCCCCTCACTGAGAAGTAGGAAATTCAATACCTTTAAAATGACAGGCTAAACCTCAGAGTAATTGCATGTAAAACTTCAGAATCTACAGTGCTGCTTAGCATCCAGTTTCGTCGCCTGACTGCCCACACTGTTTCTAGCATCCTGATGCTAGTATGTTTTGGGCAATTACTGTCTTGCTTTCTGTTTTTACAGCAAGCTCTATGTCTTCTAATTAGAACTGCATACCCTCCCCTCCCCTCTCCTTTTAAAGTTAAACAAAGATTTATGGTTCTTAAAGCCCAGTGTGTACATGTAGGTGTGTATCTTTGTCACCCATTATAAGAGCTAAACATGCCTCTAGCTCATATAACAAGACCTGTGTGGTTAAAAACTACTGTGATTTCAAATGAAGGTCAAAATCTCTACTGTGCTCCCATTTAATCACTTAAGATGGAATAGGCCTATTAGGAGTGTGTGTGTGTGTTTGCAAGTGTGCTTCAGCAATTAGCATAATAGCTCAATTCCCCAATTGTTATTTTAGTTCTAAAACAACATCACTGTATGATTAAATCTCATCCAACCTGAGCTTGATGGTACACTAGGGCTCATGCAGATGTTTGTGCACAAAAAAGTAAACCTAGGTTCACAACAAATCAGAATAAGATGCAAAAATAGAAGAAAAAAAGAGGGATATCAGAAAATGAGTGGAACAAGTGATATTGACTTGGTAATGTCCTAAATACTACACTGAGGACTTGCTTGTCAATGACAAAGATATATACAGGTCTAATAAATAATGAATACGTACTACTTGTTCCACCATGCATGTGGTGTGATCTCTAAAATTGACTAATGCATTCACCATGTTAAACCAATACATGTATGTCCCAAAAATGTCCTGCATAGTATGTAGTACATGTGAATTTATGTCAAATGTAACATACCCTGACGTGTGTGAGCACGCTGATATATGTACTGTATATAAGTCCAAAAAATCCAGGCCATGACAGGAAACAAATAAGTCAAAAATCTAATCCCCAAAGCAGTGCTATAAAAAGCATGCATTGCATTCCAGGCAACAAGCCAGACCCCTCCTCCCTTCGCCATCATCCCCTCTCCCCTCCCCATTGCTACCTCTGTCTGTCAAACCCTACCCCAAACCCCCCACCCCCCTTTCTTCTCCGCATCTCTCGATGGCCTCTCGATGATTTACACAGGGAGCATTTTGATGAATGGGATCCCTGATTGGCAAGGAACAGTGTAGGAGGAGGAGGAGGAGGAGGAGGAAGACGGGCGGTACACACCTGGGCTCTTAAAGGGGTCCGGGCTGTGCAGGTGCTGGAGGGGAGAGGTGCAGGCCGAGCTGGCGTGCTCGCTGTGCAGCATCTGAGCAGCCTGGGGGGGCCCCAGGGAACCATAGTCCGCAAGGGAGTAGGGGGGTCCCCGCACGTCGCCACCGGCCGCGGAATAGAACCCGTAATCGGGGAACCCTGAGAGATGGGGGGAAGGGGGGGGGGGGAAGGGGAGGGACGGGGGGGCGGAGGGAGGGAGGGGTAGGGGGGATGGGGGACTCCATCATTGTGGATAAAGTTTCATACAAACGTCAATGATTTTTGGTTGCTGTGTTACTTATTGAGCAGTATTGTGGTGTGGTGACTGGGGGGGACAAAGCAAATAAAGCATTACTACTGTAGAACAGATCGACCCTCACCCCCTCTCCAGCAGGCCCCTAATCAGGACTTGGTCAAGGTAACACGTTAACTGAAGGCTAAATAGGGCAGTATCTGCTCCCACCCCTCTTTCTTCCAGAGACTAAAGGCTAAACTCTCACTGAAAAACAGAAGAATTATGAAAAAAAGTCAAATGATGTGGCAAACTGACAATACCAGACTTCAGTATAAGACAATAACTTCTCACACAAAGGATGTCTGTGTTGCCTTGGGACACCCGAAAGGTCACCCTAAAGAAGGTTCTACCTTACAGTACATGTGTGTGCCTTAATGTGCATCCCTCCTGTATGTACAGTTTGGCACATATTGGGAGTGTGTACACTCCCAGTATAGTGTGTACACTCCCAGTATAGTTATGTACACAAACAAAGTTTATTTTCACAAAGAAACTTCTCTACTAAGATGCATGGGTGTGCATCAGATTCTGCTTTCGCCTTCTGATTTTCGCCTTCCTAATATCCTTAAATATTTAAGAAATAAACACAGATAACTGCATCTAATATACAATCAAATAAAAGACACCTCAGGGTGAAAAATACGTGAGAGATTTTCCTAAAATAAGGTGGGGGATATGATTTGGACCAATCAATAATTCATGTATGGCTTCTTGCTCATAAATCAATGAGATTAGACCAGAAGCTCCTCATTAATTACAATTTTGACACAGGGAACATTTGGAGATGTACCCAGTTGATGAGGGAGGGGCACAAGGCTTAGAGAATTGAAACAATGCTATAGGAGCTAGCATTTATCACAGAATGTAGTCTCACTGTAAATCTTCAATGGCTAATTTAACACAGAGGTATGGCAATCACAGTTTTTAAGTTTAGTTTCTTTTCTTTATTTTACACTTAAATTCTTGGTCCTTTTTCTCTTAAACCTAAGATGACTTTGTTTGTTGAAGAATATTATGGAAACGTGTTTAACTAAGTTATGGCAACCATTAGATTAAAGAGCCGTCTTGGCACCGTTTTATAAACCTCGCCAAAGCACACACACTGGTTGTCAACATATTGACAGGAAGATGTAGACAATATGTCTGAGAAGCTAGGTTAAACCTCAACCCTGTCTTTCGAACCAATTACCCTACCTCTTAATTAGCTCCACAGGAAGAGAGGGGAGTGAGAACCATAACCATCATCCCTTTACAATCTACGTGGGAGAGACCATTCGATCCGACCCCGTAATGACCTCTATCAGCAGCTCCAAAATGTCAGCTGTGGGGAGGTTTCTGTCGAAGCCCTCTCACACGTCTCTCTTTGTGCTTACGAGTGTTAGCTCATTAAGTAGGTGTTGTTTTCGCACCTCAGTGCTCTTCTCTCCACCTGTGAACGTGTGCTTGTCCAGTGAGTCTAAACTCTGGCCTCAATCATTTTTCAACAGTCAAGGCAGAAGTAGGGAACAATAATCACAGGGAGTTTTAATCAAAATTATAATTTCTAAAATGGCTTGTAAAATGGGAGAAAGGGGGGAAAAACACTAATGGATGGATGGGACGGATGGTGACAGGGTGGATGGATGGAAGAATATATGAATGGATGGTGGATCCATGGATGGACACATTGATAGATACTGTAGGTATCTAAATAGAGTGTATTATTGTGCGGTCTACAGTAACTTTAAGCCTTTTGATATTTTGGCTTTGTGAGAAAAGCATCTACATCTTTCCTTTTTACCCACCTGATTTCCCCTATCTTTAGCAAATTGACAGAAAGACAGATCAGTAAATCAGTCAAACAGGACTTTGCAAGAGCAAAAGATGCACACGCTTCATGTGCAGACGACACTTGTAGCTTCAAATATTCAATGAGGCAAGATGAGAGAGAGAGAGAAAGATAGAGTGAGAGAGAGAGGCAGAGGGGAGAGAATAAAAGACAGAGAGAGGTTGAGGTTGCACACGGGCTCCTCTGTCTTCAGCACCTCTTTAGAAAACAGGGGGTTGCCCAATTGAGCAGTGCATCTTTAATCACTTAAGGTGGGAGACAATAAACACACACATACACACACACTTAGGCTTTAATCCAGTTTTGATGTGCAAGCTAATAGCTGGCTGTCCTTGAGGTTCAAAGAGATTTCTGAGCTCCCCTCTAATTAGGCCGAGACAGGCGTCCTGTTCGGTTCCCTCTCATCTTCCTAATTAGATCTTTAACAACAAACAAATGAAGACCTTTAGAGACGCGTGCCACCCTCTCCTCCATTAGTTCCAACAGTAGATAGGGAGGGGGAGCTCCCTGGTCCTCTTTTTCTCTCTGCCTCCCACATGAGCACAGACCAAAGCACACACACACACACACACAGGTAGTTGACGTACACAATAACACACACACTACCCTGCCTTACCCAACCGTGTAAAATGAGTCTTTGGGCTCGCCCAGGGCTTGCCCGCCACTGTGAAGGTCTTTCAGACCCCACAGATCACGTCTAATGATACCACGCTCTCTGTCTAAAAAACGACATGCAGAATGACAGACCAAATTGAAAAGAAGAAAAAGACCATTTACAGACTACAGAGACCTCCGCTCAGCCATCTGGAAGAATAGAGGGGCCCTTGATTATCGTGGCGCGCTAATTTTACGAGCAATGCAAATGATTTACTTTGAGAGTGTGCAGGTGAAAAATTTGGAAGATGAATTAAAAATCAACGCTGGCTACAGTACATCAAAGTTGCCATGGTAATGGGTGGCCGGTCGGATTCTCTACCAAGGGGTCGCTGTGTCCTCTGTACGTTCAATAGGGAAACGCTGTGAGTGTGTGATCAAGTTAGTCGTTTATTGCCATTTGTAATTCCAGTACAGGAACAGGTTCATTGGAATGTGTGGGTGGCTACTCCTCTTGACAATCCCTTGCAGCCTATCTAAACCTCGAATAATCTAAACCTGTAAACATAATAACCTAACCTATGTGAGCTAATATTCTTATTGTGTGCGTTTGAAACTAAATGTGCGTTCGTTGAGGATTTGCTTTGTTTGGTTAATCATTCTCGGGAAGCGCTAATGATAATCTAGAACTATGATCGCCGATTGATCGTGTTAGGCAGAGAACACTGAAAACACTGTCTTTTGTAATATGAAAGAAACAAATGCAGCGCTCCACAGTGGCCCAGATGCGCCCACACCCAGGATGAACACACAGACCAACACGTCCACAGAAGACACCTCCACGTTGTGTCCAGAGGGCCTCATTACATCATGGTTTGTCCCCGTAGATCCCCGACGCATTCCGTGGCGGAGCACGTATTCAGCGCCTCAGTCTGACGCCGGCATGGCCTGACAGATGCAATGGGGGCAAGAAACATCTGCCTGCCCCACTCCCCCACCCCCCAGGGTGGCAACATGGCGCAGCTGACACCCGGCGTGTGTTTTCCAAAGAAGAGAAAGGACACACACACACACACACAAACAACAGCAGCAGAGAGATTCACTATTATGAAAATCAGCTCAATGCATCTGTAAAGTGTAAAACTTGACTGTTTCAAATGTCAAGAACCAATACAATGCACTATTGCATGAACCCTTCCAATACTCAACACAGCACATACGATTATATTTGAAGTTCTGTGTCTCTATTCAGACGGATTATGGAATTGTCTTCGAACTAGACTTACGGCATACTGTGCATCTGTCCCTCCCTTCCCACAACCAATTGCAACTTGCTGCACAGTGACATCACCTCTGCCCAAAAAAAGGAGCTGCAGTAGAAAACAAATACCCTTTCCTGTGTCCTAAATAATGATTAGGAAATAATCGTTAATCATAGCGACCACAACTGCATGCCCCCTCTCCTACACCACCTCCCCAACACACACACCTCTTTAATTAGGAGGTAATTACTCATCTGAAAAACAAATGAGTGGCTCTTGGTTGCCAAGGCAACGGTGTAGGTAGGCGCGGTGGAGTGGATCCTTCCCAAGTTTATCACTTATGCTGATAATCACTCCCATTTCCCAGCATGCAATGTGGAGACAGAGGCTCAGGACGCTTATCCTTGTGAAACCTATCACACAGTAAAGGTAACATTAAAATGATAGATTTGGGCCAGGTAAAATTGGAAGCTGTGCCTTTTGGGTAATGCGCCATCTTCAATTAAAGCACTCCTTTTGAGAAGTGTGGGCAGAAGCAGCCTTTTAAGATGGCAGTGAACACGGCCAAATCTGTCGTCTGAATGTATCTAATGGAGGGGAAATTGCTTAACACCTGTCCTGTCAGCTAAATTACTTACACAATTTGTCTGTTGATGTAAGCAAAAACACCTAAAAAAAAGTATAAAAAAAAAAAAAATTGGACGAGCTGAAAAGTGGCCAGGAGAAATGGCACCAACTTTAGAAATAACATTTGACATAATAATATGCCTGGGGCAAAACTGTCAAAGTTCGTGGGTCCATCTGGGGTGAGTGTGTGCGTGTGTACATGTTTGAAAAACACACGAAAAAACTGTTGATCCCGCAAAGGGGCCTTGCCATCTCGCATAGATAAGGACATACACAGGACACACTACATTATTCATGAGTAACACATACAATTCAACTTTTAAGTGCACACGCTCACACACACATGGTATTCCCTCTAACACCCCCCTCTCTTCTTTCCTCCAAACATGCACTGCATTCAAATCACAGTGCACAGTATTCACAGTACATTCACCCTTTACAAAAATGTGTCTATATGCTTGTCAAATATGCTTTGAAATTAGCTTTGGATTTTCAACATCTGCAATTATCTTCATTTCCGTGGAATGGAATTTTAAAAGAATGGAGATGTTCCTTTCTCTTCTTCCCAGGGTGGCTTTCACTTTTCGTCTCAAAGGGTCTTTTTCTAGCTGAATAGGTGACTAATTAACAAAAGACGACTTCTTTTCAAACGCAGCGATGGCAGTTCATAAATAATCTATAGATAATAGAGCCTCATTTTGAGCTCAGATAGGCTGGGATAATGACATCTAATGGATGATGTATATCCTGGATCTCACACAAGGAGTACAGCCATCACTCTACTTTCACCCCTCGTCGGTGCTCTTGCTCATCATTCATCACACTCACACACACACACACACACACACACACACACACACACACACACACACACACACACACACACACACACACGCTCTCTCTCTCACACACACACACACACACACACACACACATGCTCTCTCTCTCTCTCTCTCTCTCTCTCTCTCTCTCTCTCTCTCTCTCTCTCTCTCTCTCTCTCTCTCTCTCTCTCTCTCACACACACACACACACACACACACATGCTCTCTCTCTCTCTCTCTCTCTCTCTCTCTCTCTCTCTCTCTCTCTCTCTCTCTCTCACACACACACACACACACACACACACACACACACACACACCTGTCCCTCTATCATATTATGTCAAGAAAACAAACACCCAGAGAATCGAGGTGGACAGGGGCTCACAAACAAGTGAGCGGACTGATGGTGAGAGGGGAGCGCACACACACACAGACACACATCTGTCTTCATCACAGTGAGAGACAGGCCTCTGTAAATGAGGCGAAATATTTCCAGACCCTCCTTAAGAAATTGGGTGAGGTTGGTGAAAGGCAGGGTGGCCTAGTTTGAGTCAACAGCCTTGTCTCTTGACTGAATGCTTGGCTGTTCTTGCTGTCCATCAAAACAGTCGGGATGAGTTAGAGGAGAGAGGAGCCTAGACAACATTATTTCATCAACTGGATTTAGCAAATTATTTAGCAGATGGACAATTACAACTAAAGTAATGGCCATGCACTCCAACATTTATTTTCCCGCTTTCAAATACTCTAGATAAGCAGAGGAATATACTATTTTTCTCCCAGGATAATCACCTGGAGTTTGGGACAGAGAAAAAGGAGAAAGGAAGAGAAAAGAGGAAAAGGTTAAAGGAGAGAAACTACTAAAGGGGCAACATGACAAACCAGTGTCCACTCAATTGTCTCCCCCTCACTTGTCTTGCACAGACTTCCATATCTGGTAAGATAAAGATGTGAATTCACACTGAGAGAGAGATAGAGAGAGCGAGAGATAGAGAGAGAGAGAGAGAGAGAGAGAGTGAGTGAGAAAAAAGTTAAAGGTATGTTAGCAGCACTGAGTTCACTTGCTCAGTTCGTTCGGATAGCAGCTGAATAGAAATCATGTCCTGCCAGGCCAGGAGTGCCACACTGCTTTAGAATGGCACTGCCAATCAGGCCAATCACCATCTCTGTTCTTGCCACGTCCTAAAAACACAGGAGTCCATCCAGAACAGATTTGGAATGAAAAAGACTGCTGAGTCCTTTACATATGCTAAGGCTAAACTGCTATAGATTACTAGAAGCAAAAGCAATACAGCAGCTGGTTGGTTAAAGTATGCTTAGACTGTGTTAGCTTGGTACATGTACAGTACACTCCATATGTCTTTGTTCAAGGACTAATGTGCATCGATGATTTGTGATAACGATGCCAGCATTGACAATACGACTACGTTCATCACTAACATGGTTCATCAGAAACAGGACCGCAGCTGCAGGTGGCATGCAGACAAGACAGGCCTCCAGCCATGTGTGCACTGTAGGAGTCGACGGCAAGACTCTGAACCCTATACGGACACTAACGGAACCATGGACTCCTGCTGAACGGAAATAAATATGGTAAAATAATGCACAAAAGAGCGAGGAACTGAAATGAGCACGGGTGAAAAGGTATTAGGGATTAAGACAAGACGGTGGGACACAGAGAGAGAGAGTGGAGGAGGGAATGGACAGTACAGTTTTGACAGGTGGGGGTCAGAATCTGAGGCAGCAGGGCTGGGGTGGGATACGGCTGTTTGGGGGGTGGACCAACCTTCCAGCAGACAGAGTGCGCCAAGAGGACTGGTGTGAGAGCGAAGAGGAAGAGGAGGGAGAGAAGGAGGAGGGAGCTTCAGGTAGGGGACACCCAGTCATGGCCACAGGCTCTCTGTGGGGCCAACCCCCCACGTCAGATACACACACACAAAAAAAAACGTGGTCACATTCTCCCTAGTCACCACCACATACAAGTTATACTAACAGCAAAATATACCTCACATTCCAGAGGTGGACCTTAGAGGATTTCTTCTGGTGATATAAAGGTGAAATGCGTAAATATGTACATGTATATGGACATCTCACAGCTGTCTGTATGGTTTGGTTGCCCTTGATCTGCCAGGACTAAAGGACTAATAGTGACGGAATGAAAGATATGTAGAATTCCTGCAAGAATGAGCTTCACTAATCTAGGACAAAGTGGGCAGGTGGGAGTTAGACATGGAGTTGGAGGAGAGACTGTGTGTGTGGAATTGGTGGGGAAAGTGGTGGTGGGGGGGGATTCAAGACCAGAGGCTGAATAGACTATGATGTTGCTAAAGCAATTGAGCAACGTATTAATTGCTATGAAAGAGACAATTTTTCACAGGTAGTAATTGGAGTTAGCATTGTGACTATTTGTTCCTGCTAGATACCAGTACTATGCTCTACCTCACCCCCCCCCCCCCCCCACACACACACACACACCCCTTGTTACACTTGTATGTGACTCACTTCCAATATGACTCATGAATGATTCACTAAATTGAATGTAGCTTCAATGAATCCTGTCCCTCTCGAGTTGTGTATTACGTGAAATCATCTTCATTGTATTTCTGCAGTGAGACTTAAATAAATGCTCGGATGCCATTCTCTCTGGAACTTTTGGATCTGCCAAAAATGTTTTAGCATTGATTGCTTCAGATGTCTGACTCGGTGATAACAAAAATATAATAAAAAGAAATGATTAGCATTTAAGTGCACTGTCATCCAGACTTAAGACAGAGAAGAGTGAGTGTCAAGATAACTTGGTGTCTAAGATATTAATACAGATACTACTGTTCTAAGTTCTCCAATCAAAACATAAAGCTAAGGAACTAATAGGGAAATAACTACCTTGACGCCTCACCACCCCAAGACCTGATAATGCTTATGAAGCACGATGCATGTTTAAATACAACACACAAAGAAAAAGTGTAGGCATTTTATACGTGTAAGGGCTGTGTCTTGAAAGAATGGTAAAAGCAAACAAATTCCGATATAAGAAATGGTCAACACCCATCGTATGGACTCATACTGTAGCCTCTGCATCCTCTGTGATATCTCCAATCAGACAGAACACATTATGATCTTCAGAGCAAAGGATATGAAAAAATCATGCGACAGCCTGCTGAGTGCCAGATGAAGTTTCAGAGAAAGGTCAAGTCTAAATGTCAGCTCTCCGGTCCGACCTGCCATTCTAATCTGCAGGGAAGATCCACTGACAGTGAATCATTCGAGAGACGGAGGAATGTGTTGTTCAAGTCACGTGGGCCAATGAAAGAGAAATGTTGTGGCCCGGGTTGAAGTGAATGCCTACTCCCTTATGCACGAGGACTGGAAAAGGTCAGAGAGGTCAGTTTGTGACTGTCCCATTCCCTAAACCGTCTGAGGCTCTAACCAACCAGGTCCTGGCCCTGATATGCATGGCCATGGTTGCCTTTGACTAAAGCCAAATTGGTCTACCTCGTTCATTCAGCACCCCTTATTTTGTCCTACACCTTCATCCCCTAACACTCTGGATAAGAGCTTTCCCCTGTAGCATAGGAGATATCTCAGCTGATGGTATTACTTTGATTTGATTTTCTCTCATCTAGCCTCGAGAGACAAAGCGTGTCCGCTCACAAGGGAGGGGAAAAACAAGGAACCTCAGATAGACTTTTGGTCATGGCGCTGCTATCGATTGGACAGGCTTGGTTTTGCCACAGATGCCACTTTCTAAATCAGACGTTTCTGTGAGACTGTGCCAGTCTGGCTTCGGCTGTGTGTGTGTGTGTGTGTGTGTGTACTCACTGTGTCTGTGTTTGTATGTATGTGTTTGTTGAGTGTTTGTCTGTGTGTGTTGATGTGTGTGAGTGTGGCAGACCAGGAAGTGAGAACATCCAATCCCTGACAGTCAGAGTGCAGACTGCGTCACACCACCAACTGGGGGGAGGGGGAGGGGTTCTGACAGCCAATTAGGCGAGGCGATCATTTTACCCTCCGAGCCAAAATGTTGCCTGTCAATTTCAGGCTGGCTGCTTGTTTTTCTCCCCCTTGTTTATTTAGCTATATATGGTTGTGGACAAAGTCAGAGTGATTGATTAAGCTATCTGACCACCCGATCAATAGGAGGTCAAGGATACAAGGGAAAAAATAAAAGATAAAACAAATTTAAGTAGGACTCTGGAATGAATGTGCTCATAATGCTTGGCTTACCAGACCACACCCGAGAAATGCGCCTAACTCTTTGCACAGTGTAATTCAACTCAATTTAAATGTGTTTAATTGATGTCAACAGCTTATGATGTTAATGGTTAATAACTGAAGGGACAATTGGAATGACTTGGTCTTAATCCTAGTTAAAGGTATAGCAACGTGCATTGGGGTGCCTGTACTAACGCTTGAGAAATGATAATGAGCATCAAACCTGGATGAACTGCTACGTTTAATTACACTCATGTTATTGTACTCATATGTAACTGGAAGTAATTGAGATTTGTCTGATATGGCTCCCAAATGGAAGTTTTGAGATTGATCTATAATTGTTATAGTACTGGTTAAGACATGTGCATCCAGGATTTGGTCGTATATCTTTGTCCTTGTCTAGTGGCATCGTTACAGAAGAGGTACGGAAGCTATTGGTTGAGCCACAAACAAGTGAAAAGAGATGGGGGAGAACCTCATCCACCTCCTCTCCTCTCTTGCAGCGACGCCTGTGTCTGCAAGGTGAGTGTGTGTGTGTGACAGAGCAGAGAGGCGGCTGGTGAGAACAGCATGGAGAGAGCGGCAGCCACACAGAATACCAACAGAGCGCTTACCTGCGTTCTGAGAGTATGCCATGTAGCCGCGTCTTCCACGGGCCCCCCTACCTGAGCCACGCGCCGCCGCCACCGCCGCCGCCACTGGTCCGTACGCCGTCGCTGGGAAGCCTGGGAGGAGAGACGGGGCAGCTGCGTCAGAGAGGGAGGCACGAGTGGGCCGCTTGCAACGGAGTGATGTCAGTGGCGAGTGGGTCCCCACCAAATGAAGCCATAGAACATCCTTTTTTTCCTGCACACTTTCAATAGTGCGTGTGTGCGTTTGCCTAATGCGATCTCTGAACAGAGTTTTTTGTCAAGAAAACAAAGCCCTCCATCGTTGGGGTACACAGAGTTAACTTGAAAAACACAATGATGGCTGACATGGACATGTGTAACACGCTTGCACACTTTGGACACCGCTGAAGTCACTTATCTTAACACGCTTGAACACTTTGGACACCGCTGAAGTCACTTATCTTAACACGCTTGCACACTTTGGACACCGCTGAAGTCACTTATCTTAACACGCTTGAACACTTTGGACACCGCTGAAGTCACTTATCTTAACACGCTTGAACACTTTGGACACCGCTGAAGTCACTTATCTTAACACGCTTGCACACTTTGGACACCGCTGAAGTCACTTATCTTAACACGCTTGCACACTTTGGACACCGCTGAAGTCACTTATCTTAACACGCTTGCACACTTTGGACACCGCTGAAGTCACTTATCTTAACACGCTTGCACACTTTGGACACCGCTGAAGTCACTTATCTTAACACGCTTGCACACTTTGGACACCGCTGAAGTCACTTATCTTAACACGCTTGCACACTTTGGACACCGCTGAAGTCACTTATCTTAACACGCTTGCACACTTTGGACACCGCTGAAGTCACTTATCTTAACACGCTTGCACACTTTGGACACCGCTGAAGTCACTTATCTTAACACGCTTGCACACTTTGGACACCGCTGAAGTCACTTATCTTAACACGCTTGCACACTTTGGACACCGCTGAAGTCACTTATCTTGCCAGGTCCAAGCGGCTTGCCTCATGAAAGACGAGGCAGGAAAGAATGAGGGAGGCGGAAGAGGAAGAAGTCGTAAAAGCAGGGAGAGCGAAGCAGGCTGGCGATTGTCGAGGTTTATGCTTTGGAACTCTATCAATCAGGGGGCTAATTTGGTCTCCGGGCGGCGTAAACGGCCCGTCTAGTCCCGCTTGACTGTGGGGCCCGGGGCGCAGGGATTATTTGTGTGCGAGGGGTTAAGCAGACGGTGAACAGGCTTGGACAGAGCGACCACCCATTCTCTTCAGCACTTCCACTTTTTTATCGCCTTTTATGGTGTTTTTATGTGACTGGGAGTCTGGAATTTATAGTTTCAATTGGAGTGCCCCCTTTGGAGCCCAACCAGTAGCATACGGTGGGCAGAGGGGAATGTAGATGAAGAACTGGGACTGTTTGTGTGCTTGTGTGAGTATGTGTGTGAGTCTGTGCAAGGTCTTGCCAGTGAGTGTGTGAGATCTTGGAAGAACATTATGGCATTATGCACCCACGGTGCTTTAAAGACAGGTGGGAGTTTAGTTGCTGAAGGACAACAACGGCAGGTTATATATTTATATATATATATATATATATATAACTAATTAACACTATATTAGAGTATTCAGAGCTTTCAAAAGAAACCATTACACTATTTACACTCAGTTAAACATTATCTTCGATATATACTCTTTAGATATACTCTGGATATGTTATCAACGATTTATTTCCAACTGTACTGGGCACCATGTTTATATCTAATATGCTGTTAAGTACACGTTTGCGAGAAATATGCAAACCTCATCACCACAGTATTGATTAGACAAAGAAATGGAAATCTCATGGATCCAACTTTGTCCAAATTGTAGTTCAGACATTGGGAATTAAATATCATCATTAAGGAAAGTGTGTGTGTGCGCGTGTGTGTGTGTGTGGGGGGGTAGGGGCAATGAAAGGCGTAGCGCACGGAGGACTCAAGTCATTATTATGATATAAATATAATGACAGAGCTAATTAAAACGCACGTGTTTGGGCGGCGGCGGTGGCGGGGCTATTGGAGATTGAAGGGGCCTGACAGACAATGGAGCAGTGACACGGGCAGATGCTGGCACTCAGACAGGACGGACGGCGTGTAATTACTGCCATCTCCCGTCTCTTCAGGATGAAACAAAGGCCTCCCATCCATGGGCACTGCTTCCACTGGGAGAGAGCCCTTAATAATCCCTCATTTTGGTGCTCCATAACGTAATCAACACGTCGGCGACATGGTGAAGGATAAGATTGGGAGGGGGGGGGGGACAACAAGTCAGAACACAGATCCAAGTCTGGTGTGTTCGTTTGGCTGTTCTTCATAAGACACGACTCAGACAGACAGTCAAGACAATAAGTCTTCTATCCCCAACGCCTCTTCTGTCTGTTTCCACAAGGGGCAGTTCAATTCAAACAGGAGGGGTGATGGGAAGGAAGGAGGATGGGAGTGCACCACAGGAAAGAGAGAAAGGGGAAAAGGAGAGGAGGGAGGGAGTGAGTGAGTGAGGGAAAAGGGGTGGGCGGGAAATTATGCGTATAAGTGAGGAGCGAGAGAGAAGAGAGTGACAGAGAGGACTACAAGGGAGAGAGAGACAGGAATATGAGAGAGAGAGAGAGGACTACAAGGGAGAGAGAGACAGGAATATGAGAGAGAGAGAGAGCGAGCAGGGGGAGGTATAAGTGAGTCTGAATTGCATGTCCAGCAGGGTTGTGTTAGCAGGTCACAGGGGTTAAGGCGGACGCACAGTGATTTCCGAAATGATGTTGTTACCCCAGCCAGCAGGAACACAGTGTGGTGCAAGGTGCATGCTGGGGAAGAGACACACTGGTCGGAGATACACTGGGAGGGCAATGATGAACAGATGAACGACTGGGACCACCTTCTCTCCTTCCTTCGGCCTCTACTTCCCTGCTAACTGTTTAACGCAAACACTAACTGTTTACATTTGCATGGGATTCAAAGAAACCTCAATTTAGACCTGAATGTGTTAAGTTCACTAACTTCACTATCTTGACAAAAGGACACAGACTGTCACAAAAAAATGACACATGTACTGTAGACTAATGGCTCAATTGCTGTATTCCTGTATTCACACCCGGGGTCACCATCCGCACACACTGCTATTGGCTTAGCTTGAGCGAAGTTCTTGAGTGGTATTATGAAAAGTACAGGCTCAGGCAAGGTGAATGATAGTATGCATCTCTGGCTTATTGTTGTCCAAAGAACAGGCCTCAATGCTGGCTCTTCCACCCCAGAGAGGGAGCCTCTGAGACCACTTAAATCTATTTCACGGGGCTTTTATGACCGGGAAGATGAAGCTAATATTTAGCTTTTTTGAGCCTTTTTTGAGCCGAGTAGCGATGTGGGCGAGCGGCTCAGGATCCCAACAGGGACTGGGACATAGAAGGTCAGGATGTAGTCGTGTGTGTGTGTGAGGGGTGTGTGTGTGTGCTTTTGAGATGAGGAAAGGACACCTAGCGAGGATGGGACCGGGCTGTGCTGCAGCCCTCTGCACTTGTTTCCTTGATTTGACATTCCGTGTAGAAGATTGCAGACATTTGCAGCAGGATGATGAAACTTACTGATGGATGTCCGAGGTGTTAGACATTTGTTTTGTGTATTCTGGTCACAAGTGCACATGTACAAGAGTGTGCACATCACAGCAGATAAGCTCTCCGAAATACTATTTTAGGGTGGAGGGTTTCTGCTTATGATGCAGTGCCAAACTCCCTCCCCCCCCTTCTCTTAATTTCATCCATTCATCATCATTATTGCCCCCCCCTTCCCCATTTATACACCCAACATCCTCACCTCTAATGACCTATGGGTTTTACAATCTCTCCCTCTTGGTATATGTTGATCCTTTTTAAAATATGGTACATACAGCATGTTTGCAAAACAAACTATTGATGTGATGATAGCATTTCACAATAATAAAAAAAGAAATCGGTTGCTGGTGACAATTTCTAAAGGGGAGTTTGACAGGTTGTAGTAAACATGAGGAGCGAGAGTTGTATTGTGTGTGTGTTCCTCCTGTCTAGAGGGGGTTCCCTTGTAGCACACTGTACAAGTAAGGTTTGTCACCAAAGCAGGCATTTTTGAAGCTTACAAGAAGATTTGAGGTGGAGGCAAAAAAAACTATGGTTGGCTCGTGAAAAATGAGCAATGAAAATGGAAAAGCAAGAGAAAAGGAGAGAGGGAATGGGGAGAGAGAGGGGGAGAGCAAGAGAAGAATGGATATCTGAAAAGAGTGCAATCTCCATTGCCATTTATTCACGGTGCAGTGGAATGCACGGTGAGTCATTCTTCGAAAGGGAAAAAAAGTCCTCGACGGGTGCTGTGCCGAGCGCTCGCACAAAGACTGCCTTCTGTGTGCGGAGCAATCAAAGACGAGACTCCGAGGGAAAGACTGGAGGCACTGAGCATGTGCAAAGAAAAGGCTGTGGGGAAGAGGGGGGGGGGGGTTCAGGTCTCCCACTACTCACGACAACACCATTCACCCCCAATTCGCCCACCACCTCACACCATCGTCTAATGAGAAACCTGATATGAGAGAAAAAAGCAGGAGGGGACAGAAAAAAAAATCGGGTGTCGAAAACGTTATTCGGCTCAATGAGATGTGAAATGTCGCCGGGTAAGGGAAGTGTGAACTGCAGATACGAAGCATGAAAATGTGTGCTTAGCCACTGAATAGACTGTCACTGTATGTATAGTTCAATATAACACCCCAGATAAAGACTGTCTACACTGTGCCAAGAACACTGAGAGCAAAAACACACTTAAAGGGAGATTGGTGAGAGTGAGTGAGATAGGCAAAAGCTTAGCTTCACAGTTATGATTTCCCCAAAGCTTAATATATCATTTATTATGTTGGTGCCGAGAGGGAGTTTCCTCTGCTCAAATGGCTTACTTATCCTCAGCTCCTATTAACAGTGGGCCTGAGCTGGAGAGTAAATAGCCTCCACTGATAAAAACTCTTGTGTGTTTGTGTGGATGTGTGTGTGCGCCCCTACTGCAAAGTTATCTTGGTTTCCCACAATTGCACTCACAGCAATATGTGATGTTTTGGGACAGATAGGAGAGGAGGGGTGGATGGAGGGAGGGAGGGGTAGGGGGGGCACCCACAACAAAGCATTATAGCCGTACGCAAAAAGGCTTTTTTTAAGGCATTAGGCCGTGGAAGGACACAATTGGCACATCCATCCATCTATCCATCCTCCCATCTATCCATCCTCCCATCTATCCATCCCACTTGGGAGTAGTCCTACCAGTATACTAGTGTCCACTAGACCGAAACACAAGAGGCTCTTCTCCTCTCACGCCAGCCCGGCTTTCAGAACCTGGCAATGCTGCCGGCTGTCTCTCTCCAGGTGATGACCGGGCCTTTTTGAAACTAATGGGAAAATAATACAGGTCGGGGAGACAGACACGGGGAGCCTGTTTGCAACTGAACCCAGAGCACCCAGGGGGGGGTGGGGGGGGATGAGATGGGGGGTCCGCCTGCGCTTGGGCTCTATTCTCCACTCCAGCCAAATTATGTAACAGCTCACAGACAACAATGCCTCGAAGGCCCTGCAAAAAAAGACACCAGCTAGAGTACAGTAATAGACCCTTCTCTGCTATGGCAGACCACTTATGTGACAGCAGAGTGACCCTAGACGAGTAGCGTTTGACAGCCTCCGCTTGGAATGGTTTTGGTCATCCATACTGAAGAGTCATGGCCCGGTCTAGGCGTGCGGGGCGCGGGAGCAGGCCAAGGTCAATGGCAGTCCCAAAAAACTGGAAGTCAGACCAAGGTTGTCGCAGTCCCAGTTGGTGGCGGCGGGCGCCCTACCATGGGATACTAACAGCGTCTGAGACGGTCGTGGAAGAGGGCCGGAATGTCGTCCAGCTCCCTAGGCGTCCATCTCCAGTCGTGCCTCATTGACGGCACATCCAGAACAGAACACCCCGCACTCTCTCGCACACAAGGCAAGAAGCCCTGGTGCGACATGCAATTAGTGGGCTGGGTGGCATCGCAGGGGCGACAGGATGACACCTGGGGGGTGCTGGGAGGCGTTCCGCTGTTCCGACCTCACAATGAGGGCAATTACCAGCTAGCAGGGCGAGACCTGGGAGCTATGTCGGGGGGGGGGGGGGGTTTGAGGGGTGAGGCTATCTCTCTCTAACACTTTCTCTACCTCTCTTGTTCACTCTATCACTCTCTCTCTCTTCCAATGCTTCACCCCTCTTTTTCCTTTCTTCCTTCTCCAACCCCTCTTCTCCATATCACCGTGTATCCGTCATTTCTCGTAGCGTGTCGTCTCGTGTCGTCCTTGGTAAATGACTGAAGGTGCGCCCCCCCTGTGCGTGTGAGCTTGTGTGGGACTCTTCAAGGGAGAAAGAGCTGCAAGGTTGTCAGGAGACGGCGATGACGCCTCGATAAGATCAGGCAGAGGGGACAGGGAGACGGACAGATAGATCCAGCATGCCAGGTCAAAAACAGCCCGAGGGGACAAGAGAAAGGCAGAAAGAATTGGGAAAACACTCTCACAGTTTTCTGCCTTCTGGAATGGTGCCAAAATGGCGTCTGTTTACAATAGAGCTCCTGTTGGTAATAACCCTCTAGCAGGCAATAGGCCACATGGTTGTGAGGCTGTTTAGGGCTATGCCTGTGAAGAGCGGAATTCTTGGTAGAGGTATTAATGTCCATTTCCATATGCTGGCTTTGCGTGAGTGAGTGCAAATGCATGTGTGTGTGTTTGTGTGTGTTAGTGTGATTGACAGCAGCATCAATCTCAGTGAGCTGACCCCTACTGTGACCTGAGGCCAGGCCCACTCAATAAACACACATCACATGCATAATCCACACACACACACAACTCTGTAGAATGACCTCCAAATTAGCCAAAGGCCTGCTTTAAAGTGTGTGAGTGTCTAAGCCTCTGACATGTTAAAAGTCATTTCGCCTCTGCATTCCTGCTGGGTTAATAAGCAGGCTTTTCAATTAGAGGTGATTTTCACCCACTGTTCGTGGATGAGATGAAACAGCTGCCCGTGCTCGCTCTCTTTCACTCTCTCTTTCAATCTCCCTCTCTCTTTTTCTCTCTCTCCTTCTCCTTATCCCTCATTCAAGACATTCATCAAGACAGCAACCAACTTCGTCTTCACCTCCCTCTCCTTTCTTCATGACGTTTTCCCTCTTCCATTCTCTACCAGCTCTGTCCATTTTCCCATCGAAATCCCAATACCCACATGCATTTGCACACACTCCCTCAAACAAAGCATATGGAAATGGCCGTTAATACCTCGATTAAGAATCATGGTCCCCCCCCCCCCCCCCCCCCGCCCTCTTACTGGCTATGGGGGGTCGGAGAGCAAGGTAGAGATGCAGGTGTGACGTCGGGAAGGCTTTCAGTTCAGATGCTGATTGGTTAAACAGAACTGTCCTTATGGCAGACATGATATGACGCTCTCTCCGGAAACAAGACAGCCAGTGGTGGAAAGACAGAATGGGAGAGAGAAAGAGAGAGAGGATTTCTTCAGCTCCTCTCTCGAATCGCCCGACCCCAGTGTGTTTGTGTCCGTATGAGTGTGTTTGTGTCCGTATGAGTGTGTTTGTGTTTATCTGTCTGGCTGCCGGCGTGTATTTGTGTGCACTTCTGCTTGTCTGCCAGTTTACGTGTGTGTATATGTGTAAGAGAGAGATAGTGTGTGTGTGTGTGTGTGTGTGTGTGTGTGAGAGAGATAGTGTGTGTGTGTGTGTGTGAGAGAGATAGTGTGTGTGTGTGCCGGGGGGAGCATCCTTCGCCCTCTTTTCCTGTTTGCATAACTGATTAGGACCTAATCAAAAGTGAAACATCAATTCCAGGCAACCCCTTAAAAAAGGCGTCAGGTGAGGGAGGCTGTGGGGAGGAGCGTCTGCCTCAGCCGAGCCCCTGGCGCTGCTCTCGCAGGGCGACCGGGCGCTCCGAGGCTGTGACCTTGGCGCTCCGCGGTTGAGACGCCGCCACCCTTCAGCTCTCATCAGTGTGCGCTGCGTTCCGACGCTAAAAACCCGGTGTGAAGAAAACAAGGAGACAATTGGCTCGCTTCTTAGGGGAGGGAGGGATGGAGAAGGGGGTAGGAAGGGTGGGAGGGAGGGAGGAGTGTGTGAGGGAGAGAGGGGACTAGATGCACGCCGTTGGACAGGCAATGTGTGACTCAAGCGCTTCCTCTTTGGGAAGCAGCCTCCAGGAGAGGGGGTAGCGGCCGGCAAGAATAGTATTAAAAAAGAAACAGCACAAATAACCCAACTCGAGGTCTAAGCTCGATGTGCTGCAGTACGGTTTTGTTGGCGAGGCTTTGTTTCCTGTCCATGTGCTATTCAGAAGACGGTCTAAACAAACGCTCTTCTCTCACACACACACACGCAAAATGATTTTATTTCTAGATGCGCAATGGCATCCTGAGGCAGCATATCTCATAGCCGTCAGTGGAGAGGAAAACACAAAAGCAAATTTAAAGCCAGGCACGCAAACTGTAATCATTGCCTTTTCCCCCATGTTGTTATTGTCACCGCACAGACTGTACCAGAGCTATAATGAGGAGCACATTCAATGATATGGGTCTATAAAAATAGCACAAGAAGGACAATTCAGTGTGAAAATGTGTGAATCGGAGCAACTCCGGTAAAATAAATAGGCACTAAATGACATCAAAATGTCTCAGACATTGGGAGGGTGAGTGGAAAAGGCAGTAAAGACACTCACCGGTGCAAATAACATTTGCACTATGGATACATGCTGGCGCCCAAAAACACACACACACACACACACACACACCTTCCCATCAGACCTCCTCCAAATTCAGTCTTCTGTGAGGATTAAGGGCAGTGCTTAAAAAATAAAAACTATCTCCTTTTCAACAGTCAATTTTTAACCTCGCGAGCAAGTGAGCTTATACGAAATCCCCAGACGTGACAAGTAGAGAGGAAGAAAAAGGGTTTTCACCTTACATGTCCACCCGGCAAGGTCACTGAGGCCTTATCTGGAAATCATAGGCAGACAGAACAGGGGCCGGGCCTGTGCCCAGTGCTGAGGCTAGATCATTTTACAGCAAAAGCCAGGGGATTAGAGCAAAGCGCCAAAGTTAACCCTGAGCAATCAGCCCCCTTGCTCTCTCTATGTCTTTTTGCTAGTGCCAACATGGGAGGGAGAGGTAGAAGGAGAAGGAGGAAGAGGGAGCAGGAGGGAGGAGGAGAAGGAGGAGGGAGAAGGAGGGATGAGAAGGAGGGAGCAGGAGGGAAAAGGAGAAGGAGGGAGGAGAAGGAGGGAGGAGGAGAGGGAGGAAAGCCTAAGTAAAGTAAAAACAGAAGCCAATGCCTTCTATTTGTTATGACTCTTACTGTGGGGACTTGATTGAATTCACTTTTTGAATCTGGGTATGGTGAGAAGAACGGAAAAAACATTCTATATCATCACCGAGAGTCTGGTATTATAGGATGGATTAGTGGGCCAAACCTGGGGCACTGCGTTTCATCCCCTGCTTAGCATATCCATTCCAACATGACTGAATACAAATATCAAAAGACTGCATGTGACCACTGTTTCTAACAGAGTTACACAGAGAGTTGCGGAGAGATTTGGAGCTTTTGCAAAGCCTACCATAGCTGAACCCCAGCTATGTATGTGCATGTATGTGTGTCTTTTAGTGACTATCAGTGTGTGCTCGCTCCATAGTGGGGGTGATTTCCTGAAGAGAGGAAGTGTCTGGATTTGATTAGTCTCTGGATGTGGAGCTTGTGTAGAGAGAAAGAGAGATAAAAAAGAGAGACAAAGAACGAGACAGACAAAGAGAGGCCGACACAGAGAAAGACAAGAGACAGAAAGACAGACACAGAGAAAGAGTGTGATGTGTTTTAATCCTTTTCCCCAGGCTTAGTCACACCATTGGTTTTCACTAGCCCTTGCCAATTTACACCACTTCATTATTCATTTTCCCGTCATCAACGTATCCATTCGATTCAGTATTATTCTGTATGAACTCCATGCGTTTGAAGCGATCCCTCAGCGGAGCACAGGGGTACACAGAGGCAACAAGCAACCACCCAGGGCCTCCTGTGTTCTACTGTATACTTACTGTACGCTGTTAATTACAAATCAAGGCTTAGAGAAACACGCAGTGCCGACGCAACCTCAAATGTTCATCGGCAGTTCTTCACTTTGAAGGCGGAGCGCTGTCGATGTGCAGTTACCACCAAAAGGAGATTGTCGTTATGATCAACAACCAACACTGGTTCACAAGCAGGCATGAGGAGCAGAGGGCAGTATGGGGCTGACATGCTACCTCCTCCCACAAATGCAAACTGAATGACGTTGCTGTTCCGTGTTCAGGACAGTTCCTGACTCTGCAAGCACGCTGCCAACGCTGGTACATGGATGCCAAGAGAAGGTAGGCACGCGCACGCACACACAATCTAACACGTTTAAATAAAGCATGAAATCGCGCCTGAAGAGTGTCTCACCACTGAGTGCTGTTGGCAGCTTCTGGGCTCAACTCTGGCATTTTGCATCGTAAAGGTCTTTATGGGAAGTGAATGGTGAAATAATTGCATAATGTTACCTTATCAAATCACATTTGAAAGGGAGGGAGGGGAAAGATGGGGGGTGCATCTGTTTTCCCAGCCAGCAGGCTGATAATGGTGTGCCGACGTGCCAGGAAGGAATACATCCTTCTACCGGAGCCGACTGGGGTTAGAGTGACATGATCACCCTGGGGCTCCCCCAAGTGTGTGTGTGTTTGTGTGTGTGTGTGTGAAGGGGGAATGTGAAGGGGAAGTAAGTGTACAAGAGAAAAGGATGGATGGGAGGGGACGTGACTACATCAGATGCGTGCGTGCGCGTGTGTGTGTGTGTGAGGGTGTACACACACAGGAGAGATTGAGCTTCCTGTATTTATTTGTATACCGTTTTGTATGAGTGCGTGTGTGGGAATGTTAATGGGGTGAGTGTTGAGATGGGGGGGTGGGGGTTGGAGAAGCTCTGAGTATGTTTGGGAAGCAGCAGGGGGTCCATTAACCCACCCCAGCAGGCGGGCGGGGGGGCGGGCGGGGCGGCGGGCGGGCAGAGACGAACACAGCAGCTAACTGGATGGAACTTACCGGGGAACTGGTAGCTGTAGCTGGGGGCGAAGCCAGTGTATCCTCGGCCGTACGTCGCAACGATGTTGGGGTAACCTTGGAGGGGAGAGGAAGAAATGGAGAGTTGTGTTAAACTGTCTCCTGAAAGACATAGACACACACACACACTCTGTCTCTCACAGTATGGGCTGTTAGGGAATCAGTAGGTAATGCTGTCCTAGACCACACACGCACACACACATACTCACTCAAACCGTACGTGCTCCACACGCACGCACACACACACACACACACACACACACACACAGAAATCCCTTTGTAAAGAGGTAGGACAAGTGAGCGTGTATTTCACACACACCCACACACACACGAGTGTCATTGATCGATAGCCTTTCTTTTATGGCGCGGGCTAATCGATCATGAAGGACACCGCGGTGAGCAAGACAATGAGTGGATGAGATTTGGGCCCAGGACATCGGGGATTATAACAGTGTCTTTCACTGGCTGGCTAATGCCAGTCCGCTAATACCTGCACAGATACAGCACAGGAAACAATAATGGGAGGGGTGGAGGCGGGTACGATGAAGCGATAGCTTAAAGTCAGTCCAAAGTGGCAAAAAAGACACTGAGTCTGCTGTTTGGGAATTTACTTGGCAATGTGTTTAGTTTTCCCTTTCCTTTTTTTGTTTTCTTCTGCAGCTGTTGCTATCTTTGCTGATGCAGAAATTTTTAATGACAATAGTTCACAAGTGCTCCTTAGCTCTCTTTCCAGTCTGGAAGTACACACCCGTTACGTTACTACTGATAGCGAATGTTGGCATGTGTACATGTGCACGTGCCCCCCCCCAAAAACGCATCAGCAGTGTTTGCCATGTTGCATCCGTTCAAGTCTGTCCTGGTCACGGTGGAGGATTAGAGGGGAGTGCAGGATTGGGACGGGACCCAACACACACGCTGGACTTGTGTGGCTGCCAGACTGGAGGCCTGAGCAAGGTGGCAGGATGAGATGTGTTGGTTGTGCGAAATCCTGCCCTACTGGCCCCCCTGCTGCAAAACAGCAACAGGAGACCGTTAAAACATTCTGGGCTGTGTGTGTGTGTGTGTTTGTTTGTGAGCGAGTGTGTGTGTGTGTGTGTGTGTGTGTCTTTGCGCTTATGTGTGGAGCATATGCACGACAGGCAGAAAGCCTTTTAAAGGAAGAAAAACTGTTTGGGGGGAAATGTAGGTTACCACGTTATTTGTGTGAATGACACGCTCCATTGCTGACTCTCACAGAAAAAGAAAGTTCGATAAAACATTCCTACAGAGAACATAGTTTGGGTGACCCTGTTTCCTACATTTAAGACCTGGTTTCTTTCTTATTGTCCAGACGCTAAGCTCGAGGAATTGTCAACATTTCCACGGTGACAGTCTGACAAATATATAATACCTTACATTGTGTGGTTGATGTTTGGTGGGAGGAGGGTGAGCATTGTGGTTTGTTATTCACAAACCTAGTATTTACACACCATTAGGGAAGCTATGCAATTAAAAGAATGCCCGATGTCTGGTCATGTGGTCACATGTACTAGAGATTCATGACTGAATAACTACTCATGTCTAGATCAGAGGTGGATATCGTGTGGAACACTTGATCCTTGATAATCCACTGGCTATACAGTAGAGGTTTAGCTCCACTCCGCCATGAATGTCCATGAGGCTTGTTGAGTTCTTAAACCAACACACTCGCTTCTTATAGCAACATAAGGAGAAAGCTCTTTTCATCTGGCCAGTCAGAGTGAGTCGTCTCTCTTCTACCTGTGACACGGTGCTGCATGCTTTCTGAGGCATGACGGAGGCCAGTTCTCTCCCCCTCTCTCAATCTCCCTCTCTCTCTCCCTCCCCCTCTCCTTCCCCCCCGGTCTCTCACCCCCCTCCCCCTCCCCCCCTCCCTCCCTCCTGTGTGCGCTTTTCTTCTTAAAGAGGAGCAAATGCCAAGCTTGGAAGCTAAATATACATGACACAGGGCTTTTCCTGTGACATTTAGTTAAAGGGGGCTTGGCTGTGGGACTGTGTGCTTGTATGTGTGTGAATAAGAGAGTGTGGTGGGGCCCTATTGACAGTGGGGGGATAGGTTCGAGTGTGAGTGTGTGTGTGGGATGGGAGGGGGGCAGGGGGTAGTTGAACACAGTGGCATCCCAGCAGCTCCAGGGTCCAGGGATAGTGGTGGTGTTGGGGGGGAGGGACAACACAGCCCTGAGGTCTCCACTCCACTTCATCAGCCACCTACTGTCTGGGTGAGTGGTACACACACAGACACACTGACATTCAGCAGACACGCACACACACACACACGCGCACACACTCACATGCCCTCCGTCACATCCTATTATCTGTTACAGATGAACACAAACACACAAGCCATTATCTCTTGCTCAGCTTCGGCTGTGTCTGAATGGTGAGCTGCATGAAAATGACACAGACATCTGGATCTATACACACGCACAGACATACGGTGCATTATTAAATGCACACAGGCACACCTACAAGCACGTACCCACACATCTATTCCACAGTCATCGTATCAAGTATATCGTGGCAGCGAACAAAGGGCGAGGTTGAAAGAGAAGAGTCTCTCAAACCTTTTTCCAGGTGGCTGGGCAAGCTATGTACGTGACTGTAGCGCCGAGGCTGAAGTGAAAGGCACGTCATCACAGCTGCGACTCTGTGTGTGTGTGTGTGTGTGTGTGTAGGGGTTAGTACGTGTGAGTGGTTTTATGAGTGTCGGTGCGTGAGTCTCCTTGTGTTGTGTACCTTTGAGTAGGTTGATGTGTAGTTCTGTGGGATGCGCGCGCGTAGTCGTGTGAGCGGTCGAGTGTGCGCTACACATGTGTGTGCGTGCGCGCGTGTGTGTACTCCCTGCCTTGGTTTCTCCCTGACCTGACCATGCGAGGGCCTCACGGCTGGGGCTCCTCGCGCTGTCTGAGGGGAATGCAGACAGAGCAGAGGGGTCCTGGACGAGCAGCTCCAGCATATGAGGATGGGAACACCTCGCCCCGAGCGTGCACACCTGTGTAGCGGCGTGTGCGTATGTGCGCGTCTCCCCTTACGGCGCCCGTCTCCGCCCCAGCTCCCTCCCTCCGCCATCCCCTTCAAGTCATCTCGCGGAGCATCTTCGTCTGTCACTTTATCCGGCCCCAACCAGCTCCCTCCTTGATCCCCCCCCCCCCCCCTCGACGCACAGATTAATATGCATGCTAATGCACCTATTTTATGCCTCAACAGTTCAGATTCACTTTAAAATCAATTACCCATCTGTTAAAGCTATGAGGGGTGTAAGGGGGGGCGGGGGGGGGTATTGGGGGCTTAAATGCGTATTAATTTCAGCAAACATACATGCGGCCCGCTAACACAATAAAGATAAATGGCTCGATTAGGTGCCGTAAACAAAGCGAAGCGCACAAGGGGCCTTTTAATGAGATTCGGGCAAGTAAGGAATTACCATTGGCTAAATAATGAGTGTTGTAGATGTGTGGGTTTTTTTCCTATGCAAATTGACAAACGTTTCGCCATTGACTTTCATTTAGATAAGAGGCCTCCCTTCACCACCATGTCGCCAGAGCATCTCCCTCTCTCCTGCGGAACATCCTCTCTCTCTCCCTCTCCCTCCTCCTCAGACTCCTCCCCACGCTGGGTCCCACGTTCTGCCTGCTTAACATCAGCGTCACTATGAAGATAACCCTTCCGGTGTGTTCTTACAAAACGTATAGGCACTTCAGGTATAACAAGCCTGTGCTGTTCCATTCAGTATGCACTGTAAATAACCCTCACCCTAACATTCACATCCTATGCCTGTTGAGCGTCTGTTGCCAGAGCACTTACTGTAATGTCACCACATATTTGCTGTTGCATGTACAACAGAACATCCTTAAGAAAACAGACCATATAGAGAACACATATCATGGCGTATCTTACTAAAGGACACGAACTGTCTAACCCTGTCTTCCCCTCCTTCACTACAAACCTGGTGGTACATCCGGATCTTATTATTCAGGATTATGGAAGTCCGACAAAAGAAAGAATGCATTTTGAACTTAACATTACTTCAATTTTCCTGCCCATTTATTTGTATAATGCCTAGCTCCTGCTTCGCTGGACTGGGGGGTTGGGGTAGGATAAAGTGAAAATGGAAATATGTGTGTTTATGGTTGTGTGTAGCTGTGTGTTTGTGTGTGTGTATGTGTGTGTGTGCATCTTAGATTATTAATAGCATTTTTCATATAAACCACCCCCGTAAGCGCACTTAATCAAGTCAAATTATGGGTGGGCTGGTCCGACCTATATGGGTGCTTCCATTAGCTGTGTTACGGATTCAGCGCCGCGGCATCAAACGATTTATTTGCTTCAGTTACTTTCGGCAGACGATCAATCTCACAGTAATTATCTCTTGTCAGTAAAGCAAGGGTCTGACGCGTCGACTGGAGGGAGGGAGAAATCGGAGTGCCTTCCTCGAATCCGAGCTTCTTGTCAAATTAAACTTGGGAAAAATCTGTGGTGGTGGGGGTGGGGAGATGGGAGGGTCTGTGTCCATGTGTGCGCGTGCAGTCTCTGCGTGGGTACAAGGTGGGCCGCTGCGTGTCCTCTGGTGTGCTCTTGCTGATGTGTGAGTGTGGGGTCCTCTGGGGAGTCGATCCCTCGATTCACTCATGCACGTTTGGCAGTCGGTCCCGTCAGTGGCGTTTCGCATGCAGAGCTAGTGATTTCCCTTGCTGTCATGTCAGACTCTGTGTGTGTGTGTTTGTGTGTGTGTGTGTGTGTACGTGGGTGTCGGAGTCAGTGTGACAGGAAAATGACAAGGTTTGGGATATGCAGTGATTAGCTGCTGTCACTCTAAGCAACGTGCAGCAGATTTGCATATATGCAGATGATTGGCTCTCTACATTTGAAAATGAGGTCACAGCATTGTGGTCCCTATATGCAGAAGATGTAATCATGTTATGGTCTCTAAATGAAGCCCCCCATCCCTAAATGTGGATGATGTCATAGTCCTTATATGCAGATTATGTTATAATCTCACTATCTAAGTTTCCAAAGTGTCATAGTGTCTAAATGCATATGATGTCATAGTCTCTAAATGCCACTAACATCACACTCCCATAGGCTATTTATGCCAATGAGGTAATTGTCTTCGGGGTTACAGACTGAGGTCACAGTCCCTTTTTGCAGATGATGTCAGCATCACTTATACCGATGATGTCATAGTCATTGCACACAGCCCAGCTGTGTATGCCTTCTCCTCCATACGTGTACCGTCAGTTACTTTCAGCAGGGCAAAGAGCAGGTGAAGCCAAGGGAAGTGGAGAAACGTGTCCCCCCATCACGTTCAGTGTTCAGCCTCGCCAAACAGAGCAAGGTGAGGAGGGGATTCAAAGGAATACACAGCTAGAGGCCGCAAACGGCACCAGGGCACAGATCACCCTGACCGGGATTCCAACCATTCTGGATGGACATGTTCTCACGCACCAGTGGTGTGGCCCTGTGGACAGGTACTTACTCAGCATGCCCATGCCCAGCATGAAGGCGTCCATGGTGTAGGGCAGGCCCCTGGCGCGGCCTCGCGTGCCCGGAGGGAACATCACTTCCTTGGGCTGGGCTTTCTTGCATTCTACCTGCAGGGGCAGAAAAGAAGAGACGAAAGTCGTTAGCTGTGCACAAATCTCACAGAGCCGCTTTAATACGACTCTGTTTAATAGGTACCTGATCCACCCCGAACAGTCCTGGTAAATGAGTGCATTTCTGACGCATACTGGACAGGCTGAATGTGTGGTGCTGGCGGTATTTGAACCTGCGGTCGTGGTCTGGATTTGTATTGTCCTTGATAAAGGTACCGTAAGGTGGGTAAGGTACAATATAGAAGGATGGTTCTAGAGGGTCTGGTTTCATTTCGGGAGGCAACTGCATCCTCCTGTGAGGTCTGACCGCACGTCGGACAAGGGGGCTATCGGGTCAGCCCCATCCGACCCGACGGCGTCTCTCAACTTGAGATAACAGGAAGAGCATAAATGGGGTCTCATTTACACCCCCCCCCCCCCCCCCCCGCAGATGAAAGGTGTCCCCTGTTTTTCTAGTTGTTTTATGTCTGTCTGCCCGCTGAGACGAGCAAGGGTCTGTGTCTCCAGGCAAAGTCTTGCCAAATGTTCTCATCACTCTTACCGTCTCGCTGCTCTCGCCTGGTTCTCATCACCCAACCGCTACCACCCCCGGGGTGCTATTACCCCCCTCCCCCCTCAAGCTGCTCCATCCGTTCACACCCTCCTTCACCAACTTCCACCACAAGTTACCCCACAGCCCCACTGCTTCAATTTCAGTGGCATGCACCCAATAGAGACAAAAACACACAGTCTTTCTCCCTCTTTACTTTTCTTGCACTCATGTGACTTACAACCCTCCTCGTTTGACTCCTGTTTCTCTTTATCAGCTGGGGATATCAAAACAAGACAGATTTGTCCGAGACAGCACCAAGGCCATCTTGGTAAGGTCAGGAGCTTTGTTTCAATGAACATGCCAATATCATCATTTAGATACGATCAATACATCAGGGAAACAAAAACCAAAATGATGGCTAAGGCCATTCTACCCTTCAAATGCTCTCTTTAATTAAACACAATGGCCAGGACCTTAACTAGAAGTGTGGGCGGTGGGGGCGGGGGAGGCTCAATTTATTCCCCATCAGCCAAGTGGAGGAGATGGGGGGCGAGGTGTGGGGGTCTTTTTCCCACTGGCTAATGGGCGTGGGGAGCCCGCCGCGGTCAGAGGCTGTCATCAGTGGTGGAGGCGGAGGAGCGGAGCGAGCAGTGCTCTCCACCGCCATTACTTAACTAATTATCCAGACGGCTTAGGTTCCCGCACTGATGAGGTCCTTCACATCCTAATGAAAATATGAAGAGGGCTCCGGTATTAATGGGGTGGTGCCGTGAAGAGCTGGCTGGCTGGCTGTGAGAATGACTGGCAGGCTGGCTATGGGAATGGCTGATTGGCTGTGGGAATAACTGACTGACCAGCTAGCTTTGCTGGCTGACTAATTGGATGGAAGAGGGACTGACTCACTGGCCGACTGCTTGCAAGTTGTTTAACTGGCTGACAGGTGGACTGACTGACTGGCTGTCTGTCTGTCTTATCAAGGCAGCACAGTGGAGACTTTGGCACAAGAGAAAACGGAAGAAGGACAGGGGGGGATGTTCAAAAATGTGTGTGTACTGCTTAGGTGTATGCGTGTGAGTTCACGGCTCTGGAGTGTGTGTGTACTGCTCTGCTGTTCGAGAGCATATTTCTCTGTTCGGGAGTATAGAGAAAAGATAAACACAGTCAGGCTGAATGATGTCATTATCCTTCATCTCCACAATCTCCATTGTAAACATGTAAATCAATAGTCTAAACAAATAGGCTAGTTTAAGTACCTTATGTATCTCCAATGGCTCCTGCTCTCTTTTCATCCAGCTAAAGTTACAGTGGCTGGTGAAAAAGGTATTCTTTCTAGCTCAGTTGGCACAGGGAGATAGTGCCGCTCGAACCTAGAGGGCAGGCAGCTGTAGGGAGGCGGTCACCACCTGGCAGAGTGCCCTCTGGGGGCCAGTCTGAGACCCCCAGGAGTTCATAAAGACCAGGACACAGCAGGGTGCCCGGCACAGAACCCCCGCTGCTGACCTTTCTCTGCTCAGTGCCCTGATTGGCCACATACAGGTACTGTACGCAGATACACACACACACACACACACACACACACACACACATGTATTAATAGGTAAGAGGAGGAATAACGTGATCACATTAACCTAAACCTTTAACTAATAACATTAAATTACACTTAACCATAAGAAGTGTCATCCTTTGTCATCGAAGTTGGTTAAAATACTAAATGTTCCTTGGCACTTATAAGTACACTGAAACACTGTTATAACTACACTAAAAAAGTGTTATAACTACAATTGTGGTCCTTGGTTATCTGCTGCAACTATCACTATTAAATGTACAAATATGCACTATTTGTTTGTCTGGTAAAAGTCTCTGCTAAAATGTAATGTACAAATGTATAAGGTTCTGAATATATATCCTGTGAGGTTTCGATAATGGTGTTATTTAACAGCCAATTTTAAATAAGCTAGGAGAACAGTCTGCAATGAAGAATCATTAAAACATGAGCTGTGACCTTTCACAGATTTAACCCTCTTCCGGCCGTGCAAGTGAGAAGCTCCGAAAATGATTTATTGTCCGCTAACATGTGAACGGTGTTGCATAGCTCAATTAGGAGACCTTTCACATGTAAAAAATCAAAAGTAGAGTCCGTTTAATTTAAAGGTCGTTATAAAGTTACGAGGGGAATGTGCTTCCGCTGGCCAGCTGAAGAAGAGAGCTGTAACAACAAGGATGCTGCTAAGAGGTGGAAACTGCTTACTATCGAGGAGGTGACACTGTCCACACGCACAATTGTGTGTTCATGCAAAAACATGCATGCACACACGCAGATGCGGACACAAATACACTGACACACGTAGTTGTGGACACACACACACACACACAGTGACAGATATTATCACAGTTCATGTTCTCTGAGATCACAAACTCAACATTTACCATTCAAAAATATAACTTTTAAAAAGTGTCAGAGGTGAAAACTGATAATCAGCACTTTCTTTCTCTCTTTGGACAAGCACAGTCCAGTTAAGAAAAAAAGCCACTTTCACTGCAGCTGGAACGCTTGGAATCAAACCTATTTCCAACCAAATTTGCTTCCTTAAGCACATTTGCTTCGTTTAAGAGAAAGCGTCGCCTCTGACAGGCCAGATAAGGCAGGGAGAGAGGAGAACCACTGTGAGAGTGTGTGTATGTTTGCATGTGTGTGTGAAAGAGTGTATGTGTGCGTAAGCAAAAGAAAGTAAAGCGCATGTGAGTGTGTTTGTTTGTGTGTGCGAGGAAAAGTTGCCTCATTCGCTCAGCTTTTTCATTGTCATGTCAGCGGTGTTGTCCTGCCTGGAGCTCCAATGCTGAAGAGAGAACTGTAGCCTGTGTGACTCATCCCTCCTCTCTCTAGTCCCTCCATGCTCTCAAAGAAAAGAACTTAGTGGCTTTAAGAACACATTTATTAATTATTAATTATTAAAGTAAAAAAAACGAAACTAAAATGATGTAACTGTAAGATGCCCTGAAAACAATGGTCTGGGATGTGTCACCTGAAAACAACACTGAAACAACTGACTGAATACTCCAAAAATGCTTCTCAGTTCAGATCGGGGGGGTGTTAAATAAGACGACCTCGAGGAAGGAAGCATTTTTGGAGTGTTGGAACAGGGCCGAGGAGATGCAGTCTCGGAGACATGTCCTAACAGCAGTCGGGTCGTATTTGATGGCAGAGTGGATCTTATCAAACCTGCGGCCTTGCTTGACTTCCAGTGTCCTTGTCCAGCTCAGCAAATTCGGGTTTCAGTTTGAGGAAGCTTCCTGCCTTTGGTCCTTGACAAAGCAGTTATATATACTGTTTAAAGTGATTGGGGTCACTGGAAAAAAGGATGTGTGTCTTACATGTTTGAGACCAGCTTTTTGCAGTTTAACACTTCAATTCAGGCAACAACTTAAATCCAATCTCCTGGTACTTTGCCTTGTCTTTCGACAATACCGTAAACTGCTTAAAGTGCATTTCCATAGCTCAGTGAGCTTACTGTCGACAGCGCCACAAAATCTAAATGTTTCTCACTGTGCTGTACAGAACCAAAGAGGATATTTATAAGCAAGCACATTGAAAGCCAGTTGGAACAGGTCGGTTTTCAACAATCCTAAGAGGTTTGTGAGACTAGAACCAGGTTAATTAACTGTGGCTATGAGAAGGGGCTGTCCATACACGAGAGACACAAACAAGCTGGCTCTCGTCTGCTTACAGCTGGGCCTTCATCTTCCCCTGATATGCAACACTACGTCATTATATATGGCCCTTCCCAGCCAGACCCTCCCCTGACCACCCAGACCCTCCCCTGCTCACCCAGACCCACCCATACACACACCAACTCACATGCACACACACACACACACACAAGTATACACACTCACAGACACACATGTATACACACACCTATCTACCACGCCATTGGGAAAAGATTGCCAGCAATCCAACCTGGTGTGATTGTATTTGTGCTTTTTAGAGGTAGATGGGGGGCGAGGGGAGGGGAGGAAGACAAAAGTAAAAGAGAGACCTGCCCGGGGGCACCAGAGCCCTGAGCTTTAACACCCAGGCATAATTCATGGCCACTTGAATTAAATTGCAGGGGAGACATAGGTGGAGGCTCAGTACAGTACATTACTGATACACTTACAGCTATTTCCCCCTGACATAAAAATCTATATTTCTCTGACAGAGAGGAAGAGAAGGATAAAAAGAGAGAGAGAGAGAGAAAGAGGAGGGAGAGAGGGAAAGAGAGGAAGTGAGATAGACAGAGAGAGAGAGATAGGGAGAGGGAGGGACAGAGAGCGAGAGAGAGGGAGGGGAGAAAGGGCGAGAGATGGGGAGGAGGGAGAGAGAGGGAGAAATGAAATCCCGTCAGATTCCATTTATGCTTCTGAAAGACTACATCTCTATTTTGTTCCTGCCTCTGCTCTTTTCAAGAAGAATGTGCTCGGAGTGAACGTAAAACAATTTTCTGCGATTGAGTGTGTCCAACATGTGCATGTGTGTGTTCGTGTGTTTGTTTGTCAGGTTGTCCGGCTATTCATGAGACCCTGTGGTTCCAGCCAAAGCTTTCTTGTTGGTCTCTTAAGGTTACAAAGTGTGCATCCAATACATCCAAGATGTATATGGTTCTGAATATATATCCTGTGAGGTTTCGATAATGGTGTTATTTAACATCCAACTTTAACTAAGCTAGGAGAACAGTCTGCAACAAAGAATCATTAAAACATGAGCTGTGACCTTTCACAGATTTAACCCTCTTCCGGCCGTGCAAGTGAGAAGCTCCGAAAAAGTCCGCTAACATGTGAACAATTTTCTGCGATTGCGTGTGTCCAACATGTGCATGTGTGAGTTTGTGTGTTTGTTTGTCAGGTTGTCCGGCTATTCATGAGACCCTGTGGTTCCAGCCAAAGCTTTCTTGTTGGTCTCTTAAGGTTACAAAGTGTGCATCCAAGATCCGCAACAACACACTTTTTCCCCCTTTTCTGCTCCATCTTTCCTCTCATCTCTTGCCCTGAATCTCTTCCAGTGACATTATTGCTTTCTTTTGCTTTATGTTGGACATCAACTACTGTTAGGAGGCAGTAAAACCAAGTTTGGTTTTATGACGCCATTTGCCAGCGCTGTTTGCCTGTTTTGGCCGGGTCAATCACAAACAGAAAATTGTCCTCTCCATCTCTTCCATGCTCTCTCTCCCTCTCTGTCTCTCTCTTTTGTTCTAGATGTTTCTCTCCCTTTGTCTTTTTCTTTCCATGGCAGACTCTCTTCAAAATGTCTCATTTTTAACACCATCTCTCTCCATCCTGTCTGTTTTGACATGTGTGGTCACTGAGAACACTTGGCCAATAGCCTTCTCTGTGACAACCGATGGAATTACAGTAATCTTTTCAAATATCACAATTCCCTTCCATTACCTAAACTACTCTAAAGAAAGTGACAGACAAATGGTAAACAAACACAGAGACAAATGATATGTCGCACGAGTGCACACACTCACACAATCATACACACACAAACACACATGTAGTGTCTGGGTAAAGAAGCTGAGTACATGTACAATACGTAGAGATAGGGGTATAACCTACTTGAGATGAACCATAACGGGATTCAATTGGTCAATCACCACTGTCAGGTTATATGTCTTACCCTGGTGTACTACATACATACACATTACAATGCACATTCAGACATACACACAAAAACAAACTCCCAAACACACACACCCATGTTCCTAGAGTCAGCTGAGAGTGTGTGGCATTAACAGTCTGAGGAGAGAGGAAAATAAGTATGATTTTCCACCAAACAGCACACACACACACACAAACACTTTGAGCCACCACTTCCCCCCTCACAGCGGTAGATTATCTGCTGATGATATTGCACAAGCCAGAGTCCCACCGCGGTACAGACACAAGAAATTGGCCCGCTGACATGCCCGGCACTTACCATACATGCTAATGGCCCAGCGCCACGGCGGGCTAGCTCGCTAGCTTTAGGGTGGACGGGACGTGACGGGGGGGGGGGGAGTGGGGTGGTGGACGGGGGTAATGCCGGGGGCAGACAAGGAGAGGCAAGGGGGACTGATGTGGTCCCTGTGACTGGAAATGAGAATGGACATCTCTCTGCTGGCTGTGAGGGGGGTGGGGAGGGTTAGGATAGGAACTGGGAGACGAGGGGTAAGGGCAATGTGTGTTTGAGTGCACACTGACGCCAGTGTGTCCTTGAAATCAAATACAAGCTGCAAATGTCTCATGATATGCAATGAGCATGACATCAACCTCCAGGGCCTGTGCGTGGTGAGCTGTTGTACATTACATAAACCCTTCAGGCTAAGGAGACACAGTGTGGAAGAAAGCAGAGCAGGAACTATGAAGTTTGCCTGGACCCTGGGTTAAGACTGACCCAAACAGACAAGACCTGTGTGAGCTTGCATGCATATGTGTATGTTAGTGTGTGTGTGTGCGTGTGTGTGTGTGTGTGTGTGTGTGTGTGTGTGTGTGTGTGTGCGGACCCTATGGGTGTTCCTCCAGGGTCTGAATGGTCCCAGAGGGAGGGTTTATCCTGGGTCTGCAGAGTGGGTCTCCACTCTGGCTGCATGTCTATGAGATGCCCCCGACTATAAATACCCTCTCCTGAGCAGTAGGGAGGTGCTATATTTAGCTAGCTATATTGAGCAACCCTGGACAAGAAACCTTCCCCGTCTCGGTAGTGTGTTTGTGTGTGTGTGTGTGTGTGTGTGTGTGTGTATGTGTGTGTGTGTGTCTCTGTTTGTGAGTGGGAGAGTTTTTCCTCTAATGGATGTTTGGTCAGAGGTTGGTTTGCCCTTTTAAATGCTTCACAGTAGGATCTGTGTGGGTTAGCATTAGCTTAGGATCTAGCTGTGTCTCTATTGCAGGAAAGCAAGAATAAGAAGTCTGCTAACTCTAGGTACTCTTTAGATGCAACCTGATATCAATATGTATACTGTATTGATGGCTAACTTATTAAACTGCCATTGTTGCTTTGGCAAACAGATGAATCAATGAAGCTTTCCTGCAGGCCCATGTCATCTGCACTACTAATACTAACTAATTCTGATAACTACTAATACCGCTTGTTACTTGAGGACTCTCCATCCCCTTTCAAACTTTGCAGGGTGTAGTGTGTTGGTTGTGTTTATGTGTCAGAGCAGGAACTATGATTTATGTGATTTATGTTTATGTGTCATCTTTTCAGGGACAGGCCTCTCCAGATGCCAATAGGCCGTCAGAAGAGCTCAGGAGAACTGAAGGACAGAGAATGGCCATGGTCTTCACTCTCTTTAGCTTCAGCCACTTAGCTTTTCTATCTTTAGCTCTAGTCACGTTACCTCTCTTGTCGTGTTCTCTCTCTCTCTATCTCACATATCTCTTCATTCCTCACCCTTCATATATTTTTCTCTCATTCACTTAATCTCTCTTTTTACCCTCTCATTTCTGGTCTGTCTCTCTATGACGGAACAGATGGCACATTGTGTGTTCATTGAGATGGTAGCATACAAAAGCCCTCTTAAGAAAAAGAGAAACATTATGCTTTGTCTTCTGAGAGAAAAGGACTCTGCTTGCCACTTCCATTAATATCACAGTTCAACACGTGGAATTGAAGAATCTGGGGAGAGTTTAATGCACTTTAAATTCTGGACATTTCCATCGGGCTCTATTGTAGTGGATGATACTCGAACCAGGGTCCAGTATTTTCCGACACCATGTTTGCATCTGAGCCGGGACTGTTTACAATGTCACGGGGACAACACTGCAAACAGATGTCATCAAATATGGACGGCGGCAATCTGCTGGTGCATAACGATGTCTCAGCAGCTCCTTTGAAGTGGCTGGCAGAGGGAGATGAGTAAACGGCATCGGAAATTAGCGGAGGGTGGAGAGAAGTGGAAGGAATGCAGAATGCCCCCCACCACACACACACACACACACACACACACACACACCCCATCCGCTCCACCTCCTCTGGTCCTGCCCCAAGGTTGTTTACTTCTAAGCTGTGAGCCCCTCTTTTCTTCTCTGCTACTACTAGGAGCCCCGTCTTGTCACTTTATGTGTGTCAGAGAGCGGTACTGGAGGCCAAAGAGAATAGTCGCACACTTTCTCATTCGTTTTCCATGCCTCTGTCTCTCCTTCTCCCCCCTCCCTTCCCCTGCCCCGCACCCAACACACACAGCGATGCTAACGATGCATGCAATTCCCCTGTAGCCCAATTTAATGTGGGCAGTCGATGAGCGTGGTGTGAGTGTGTGTGTGTGTGTGTGTGTGGGGGGGGGGGGCTCATCTTCCGGGAAAGATCGACGGAAAAACTATAGAAGTCGCGTCTGGACCTCGCTTGCTCCCTGAACAATAAGGGTGTGTGATGCGCTATCATGTGAAAATCAATAGGAGAAGTCGCGGGGACGAGCTTGTACTGTAGGGCTGGAGATGGGCGCTGCGGGCAGCCCATAATATGACTTCCCTGTGTGTCTGGGGGGAGTCAGTGTGTGTGTGCATGCGCATGTGTGTGAGGCTAGACTAGGACTGTAGACTATGAGCGATCATAATGGTGAGTCATTGGGCAGGAAGGAAGTCTGACGCCACCCCTCTCTGCCCAAGTTCATTTTTTCGTTGGATAATGGTGGATTTAAGACATATTTTAAGGTCTTGAGGCTGATAATTAGCTGGTGACTTCACCCGATAGCTAAGACGCTCTGTGTGTATCAGGGTGTGTGTGCACGCAAGGGAAAGGGTTGACCCAATGGCATACTCAGTACAAGGATGAGGGGGTGTATATATTCTTGATTTCATTCCGCTCCAGAGCTTTTACACTCTTATGGGGAGTAGCTAAATAAAGGTCATGGGTAAACTTGGATGAGTCATTGTTTTAGCTGTGAAGGAGTAAGAAAGGCAAACTAGATCAGGAGCCTAATGCGGCCAAAGTCACACAAGCCAACAGGCTAGTGCTACACCCAGGCTGCCCTCTACACTCGACCCAACTGGACCACTGTGTCCTGGGCTATGACTAACAAGGCCACAGTTTTCCTCCCTCGAACATTGGCTATACCTCCAACTTAAGAAAACAACCCCATCAAATCTAAAACAAAAACAAAACAATGAAAAAGGCCAACTGAGCAGATTTCCTGGTGAACTGTGAAGCTGCGGACTATGTAGACTGATAGTTTCCCCCCCAGTAATATGGCAGGATGTCAGACATGGCTGACCGTTCCAGCCTGATTTGCTGGGTGGTTTTGCGTGGAAATGGGACATGGGACAAAGCTAGGGACAGGCTGTTCTGCCCTCTCTCCCAGTTAGGGCTCACAGACACAATTTCATGGTGAGCGCCTAGTGCACACCACTGACCATCGCATCCCTCAAACCATGCCGTGTTTCTGAGTGTGGGTAGCTGTGCTGTGTGTACATGTGTGTGTGCCTATTTGTGTGTGTGTGCGTGTGCCTGTTTGTGCATCCGTTTGCCTGTGAGTGCCTGTGTGTGTGTGCCTGTATATGTGTACGCCTGTTTGTGAGTGTGAGTGTGAGTGCATGTGTGTATGCGACTGTGTGTGGGGCTGTGTGGGCAGCGACCCCACCCACCAATGTCAGCACCCACCCTGGTTACCGCTGTGTTAAAAGAGAAAATGTAATATTAATCCGGTCGGCCCCGGCCATTTCCAAAGGCAAGCGCCACTCACCATTTTATTATTGATTTCGTGAAAATGGATCTCGCAGACCTTCTCCACTACTTCCTCCATCTCAAAAGTCACAAAGCCGAAGCCTGCGGAGATGACGGAGAAAGTCGAGAGAATAACAGGAAGGAGGGGGGAGGGGGTATGGAGGAGAAGGACGAGAGAAGGGAACAGAAAAAAGAACACTGGTTAGTTTTTACAAAAGCACTTTCACACAATGTGTTATAAGCAGGTGAAAAAAGAAAACAATAATAGTTGTTGTAAATAATAAATTCCCGGTTCTAGGAAAGAATACTTTTCTAGTTCTGCTTCAACCAAAGCAAGCTCGCAATAAAGATGACAAACCTCTTTTTATTGGAATAACTATATTTTTTCCGCTCCTTGGGGAAACAAGGGAGCAACAAAAACACCTCAAAGCTCATTAAATTAAAATTCATGGGCCTTTGCCAGGCGTGTAAATTTCATTATAGATCTTATCTGTTCCTTCATTGATATTTCACAAAAAAAACGAAACATTTGGGCTTTATGTTACTTTTATACAGCATCACTATTATTAATACACAGCACATTAGGTACAGCTCACAAAACCTAAGCAGAAGGTATAAAGCAACAGTGATGATAATGTGCCAAGCCAGTTTTTGCCTTGATTATCTGCAGGTTAAACTGTACGGTGGGAGGGAAAACCCATTGGAATGCAGACACTTACAGTACTGACACGTTAAGCCATCAACAGACAATCACTGCAAACACGCTTCTCTTGAATGTGTGAAAACATCTCGATGCTTTCACAGGCACATGGCCATACCTGTTCACACATTATCTTTCTATAGCCCATCCGTGCACACAGCCACACACACAATTTGTGTGCTATTCTTGTGGAGACACACAATACAGTCCCATTCAAAATCCTGTTTTTCCTAACCCCTAAACCCGAACCCAAAACCTAACCCTTTCTATAAGAGGAGGGGGAGGAAAAATGAGGAGAAAGGAAAAGCAGGAGGAGGATGGAGAAGAGGAGGAGGAGGAGCTGAAATTCGGGAGCCCCCCTCTGGGCTGGGCTGGGACGAGGCTTACGCTCTTAAGAGACTGGGAGATAAGCTGCCAGGGGTCAGAGGGTCAACAGGGTTTGACAGAGAGCCAGGGGCGTCCGGAGAGCCCCGGCACCCCCCTGCACCACCCCACTCCCTCCTTCGCCACACGCCGGCAGATAACACCAGATAAGGAGACGGGAGGGCCAGATAAGAGGGGCCAAGATAAAGTAGCCCAGTGACCCGGGAGACCCCCCCCGAATCTGCACAAGCACACACACACAGCAAAGAGTGCAAGTGATTACAAGTAGGTCCATATATACACATAGATGTGCGGGTGTGTGCTTGTGCACATACACACACCCTCACCCAAACCGAATTACTTCCTGTCTCCTACTGTACTGTCTGTCGTTACACCAGTACTTCCTGTGGGGAACCCCCGTTTATTATCCCTCCTCCTTTTCCCCATGTCACCATCTACTTTACATTGATGACATCACGACCACCACCCCCAATCAGCTGCTTGCTATGTGTCCCTGTCCTCCCTGCTTCTGTCTCTCTTTCTCCATGCCCTCTACATCAGTTCCATTCTCTCTTCACTCTCGGCCCTCCATTTCTCACTCAATCATCTCGTCCACTAGCCACCCTCTCTCTCTCTCCCTCTCTCGCTCTACCTCCCCCCTTGACATCCTCCATCCCCTCCACTTCCTCCCCCGTTTTCTCACTGTCATCATTTCTCCTCTCTCCTCTCTTTTCTCTTTTCATTTTGACGGATCGCTCTGCAAGCTCTCCATCCGGCCCTGGGGGCCGCTTGTTTCATCGTGCTCTCCTCTCATTCGCCGAGGGGGCTGCGACGTGTGTGTGCGCCCAGGTCGCCCGCGGCGTTGACTAATCAGAACGCACGACTGCCATCCGCAGTCGGGCCAGGCCGTCATTCATATCGCTCCCCCCCCCCGGTGTTCTGAGGTCCTCTCAGGTTCCCCCACAGTAAGCCGTTAATGACTGCAGCACAGACTCTGTTCATAGACGCCATGAAAACCTTTTATATATACACCAGCTGCATCGAGGATGAGGCTTAACAAGGCCTTCTGCTTTTAATTTTGGTGTTGCAATGACACCAATCCATTGATTAATGACAGCTATCCAATAAAAGAACACCTTCACTGGGAAAGTCTGCCCCCCTCTCACACTCTTCCAGGTCTGACGGAGAATACAAACATGAACGGCTCAAAGACTTGAGCAGACAGTCTAAACACCATACTACCAAACATAAGTACTGTAGATATTCCACAAAGAGTAGGTTGATCTACAACCCTCTCTAACACTTTTCAACCAGAGAGAGGATAGTCCCTAGATCATCCCATCTCCTTACCTCAATCCTCTTTCTCTACCCCTCCCCCACCCTCACACCCCCCTTATCTGTGCCACACCGACCACTTCTGACATCCAACAAATCAACTGTCAGGAGCAATTTCTCAGCAGGGCCTGAGAACCAGCCTGATGCTGGGTTGTGGAAAGCTAGAGACAAGAGAGAGGGGGAGAAAGGGAGAGAGAGAGAGAGAGAGAGAGAGAGAGAGAGAGAGAGAGAGAGAGAGAGAGAGAGAGAGAGAGAGAGAGAGAGAGCGAGAGGGAGAGAGAGAGAGCGCGAGAGGGAGCTAGAAGGGGGGTGGGTAGACACACCTGTGCCTCCGAAAAATATCTACCATTCACTATCTCTATATAAATATAAATATCTACCATCCACTATATCTCCATATAAATATCTACCATCCACTCTGCCTTTATATAAATATCTATCATCCACACTGCTTCTATGCTTCTATATAAATATAAATATCTACCACTCTGCCTCTGATGGTCTCTGATTCCTGTAAAATAGGTGGACCGCAGTTTCCCTTCCCGGCCTCTAGAGGCAGTGTTAGCACACATACTGGAACTGGCTATGGGCTCAGATTTATATCTATTATTTGTCCTTCCTTTCCCTCTACTCTCCATCTATAGTGATACATGGCTGCAGGTTCTTTCATTCTATGTCAAGCTTTCCCTTAAAGAACACCCCCCGACCTCCTTCGCCTTCTCTCCTCCTCTCTCTGTCTTGTGTTCCATAAGGTCAGGTGTTAGGGGTGAGGGGTAAGGTAATGATCTGGCTTGGCAGCCTTTGTCAGAGTTTGAGGTACTATTGGCACGGCCAGCCCACCGCTCTGAGCACCGCAGCGTGCACACAGACGACAGATCAACTCCTCAGAGTGGAAGCCGCTTAACGACAACAGCTGTGGCTAACGCAGCCCCCCCCCCCCCCCTCCCCTTAATGAAGACGGACACCTGCACGTGGAGCGTTCTCACCAAGGCCCTTCCAAAGTCAGGAGGGGGAGGAGGGGTGGAAGAAGGCTAGGGGGGGGGGGGGAGAGAGAGAGAGTTGAGAGGAAAGAGGAGGAGAGCGGCGCTTCCTGCTCTCCGCGAGAGGAGGGGGCTGCGTGACGGCGGCGTCTCTCGGCGCCTCGCAACATTACCTCCACCATTTAGCGGCCTAACCACCCCGAACAGGCTATTTCCTGCTGCCGCCAAGCAATGCTGCTGTACACGCGTCCCACAATAGTCCTGGCGGTGAACCAAACAAAAGAACTACAGCCTCTCTTCCTACCGCCTTCAGAGGCCGACTGCAGGAGCTGTCTGCCTTGGTGCGTTTCCGACTTCCCCCCCCTCACCTCCGCCCGCCGCCAACGCCACACTCTTGTTCCTCCAGACAACTCTATTTCTTGAACTTTCTCTCTTTTTTTTCTTTCCCCCGCCACCGTTTTTCCTCCACCTCAATGACAACACATGGATTTCTCAATCTAAGGCGCGGTAATAAGTGTTAGTGACCATTGCTGGAGGCGTCTGGGCTGAATCTCACACTTATTAGCGCTTGGCGGAGGCGGCGGCGAGCCACGGTCCCTGCGGGCGCCCCCAGACATTCTCAGCCTCGCGTAAAACAAAGAGTCCGCAACCGAACAGGGCCCCCAAACTCCTTAATAGCGACCCCCATCAGAGCTGGGGCTGGGAGGGAGCCGCAAATAAAATTTAAATGCTAAATCAATGAGTCTTCAACTGACCTTTGCGTTTGGGACCCCTGCCTGGCCTGCTTGCGGGAGGTTTGATGTGTTTAAAGAGAATCGCTACGTGACTAAATCCTGTTATTGGTGCGGCTGGCCACCCACTCCGGAAGAGACACAGCAAATAAAGCTCAGAAAAGTGAATTAATCACTAAGCGAAATGAGAGGAGGCATTCTGCTTCGAGGTCTGCACCCTGATTTTGCTTGGAGCCTATACACTGATGGTTCGATGCATACGCACACACACACACACACATTTGTGCGCTTGCAAAGACACGCGCACTCTCGCACAAATACCCAAGGAAGCTAGACACACTAATGATAATAACGATGTCTCAGGGTATTGATTCATGTTGCAATAAAAAGATAAGCGCGCAAAATAAGAGTATTGCATTTCTCCTCCAGGCAAATATGGCACACAAATCTCTTAAAGGGGAACTGGTGTTGAATACAAATGACATACCCTATTCACAAAATAACATAGATATCTATATAACAAAATATTTCACGCTGTACCGAACTTAAATTTATAAATAACACCTTCAGTTGGAATACCAAAAATGTATGAGCGAACACAAAAATGGTAGGCTTCAGTCACTCAAAGTTGACAGAAAACATTGGAGGTACATTCTGGTTTGTTTTTCTCTATTAGCATGTTCTCTCTCTCTTTCTGTCTCTCCCCTTCTCTCCCTTCTCTCCTCTTCCTCCAAACCCCCCCATTCAATTTACTCCCAAGTGTGAGAATTCATTTGCATACAGGCAGGAAGTATGACAGCGCCGTCACAAATGGCATCCAATTTCCCCACTCCATCAGTGTGTGAGAGCCAGGGGGGGAGCTCAGACAGGCTTGCCACACTGTGTGTGTGTGTACATGTTCACCATGCAACGTTGTGTGTTTTCTAACCTGCATGAGTGTGACTTGTGGCATGAAACCGTGTCTGTTCAGTTCAAGGTAAAAGGTAATACAGTAAACATTGACCTGATTGGGCAAGGCTTCTAGTTTGCTATAATAAGACTGACAACGATTGGTCTAGATCACAGAATGGGCAGTCCTTTTGACATCCTTAAGAATCTTATTGGCTCAACAGGTTGGAACCCTTGAAAGAGAGCCAATAAAAAAGTTGTCTTCATGTGAGGGACAAGTCAGCACTTTATATGGTAACCAACCAGTAACCAAGTAACCAAACAGCAATCCGGAGGAGGGAACTCTTATGAAAAAAGAAAATGAGAAAAAAAAGTTGACAGTGGGGGAAAAAAGAAAAAGAACATAAATATGGTGACAGGTGCAGACAACGGTAGACAAAATAAAATCAAAGCCGTTGTCAATTAATTTCTCCTCTTGCTGATAAATGGACCCACTTTCCCATCCATTAATAACCTGAGGCAAGCGCCACTAGAAAACCTGTCAATGGGCCTCATTTTTTACTGTGCCTCTCCCTTTACTTCTCCTTCTCTCCCTCTCTCTCCTTCTCTCCCTCTCCCTCTCCCTCTCTCTCTGTGTTCACTTTCTCCCTTCCATCCTCTCTCACCCACTTTATCTTTCTCACTTGCTCTCTGCATTCGCTCGGCTAACGAGGAACAGCAGATGACGAGAGAGAGAGAGAGAGAGAGAGAGAGAGAGAGAGAGAGAGAGAGAGAGAGAGAGAGAGAGAGAAAACGCCACACAAAAGTATTGTCACTCCTCGGAGGAGGCCACCAGACACACTGTGAAGCCAGGCCCCCCCAACACCATCGATAAATAATAGATTGGCATCGTTGGGAGCTTGTGGCCTTATTTACACATCCTCTTAATCAAAAAGGAGAAGAGGGGGAAGAGTGGGGGAAAAAAGGAAGAAACCGGGTAAGCTCCTTGGTACCGGGATCCCTTGTAAAGTAAATGAGAGTGGACAGAGGAATCGATTGGAGCAGCAGCCATTGCGCTACATTATAATGACTGAGGTGAAATACGTTTAGCTGAGTGACGGGAGGAGAGGGAAAACCCAGCGGAAAGTGACGGAGGGGAGAGGGAAAAAACGTCTTCAATGAGTGTGTGAGGCGGAGGGTCTCTCAGAAAGAAAACAAATAAATAAATAGTGACTTTGCCAGGGGGCAGATGTCCAAACGTGTGAGTTGCTGTGCTACATAGTGATAGACTGACTGACACCTATTGAGCAACATATGGCCACACTTGTTGAATAGCATAGTGCATATGTATGTTGTATATAGAGGCAGAAGTAGTGATGGCGTTTTTGTTGTAATTATAGCATGTGTATGTCACTGATATTGAGCATATTCTCCCCACCCCACCCCAGCCCACACTCCTCCCCCCCTTCCAAAGCACCCCACTTGCAATGAAGAGACACGGAGGGCACACAGTTAGCTTGCAGAAACATTTGTTTTAGGGAACATTAAGGTCACATATTTGCGTGCTCAAGACTGTCTCTCCAAAATTAATGTCAGCGATGAACACCCCAAAAACCTTACAGTGGGAGTGGAGCGGCTGCTACACAAGACTCCGAACACTGAAAGCTGAAAAAACAAATCATTGCTCCAAAATCGGTAATGATCTGCCTGCTAGGCTCCTTTCATTAAGTCAAATGGATGAACCCGGAGAGCAAAGTATGCAGATTTAGCCCCCGGTCTTTGACTAACACAGGGGGAGACAACACTGGAAGATACCAAGTTAAGGACAGGGGTGTTCCCTCAAAACATTTGACCTTCTTTAAATACTATGTATAAATGAAGGAATGAATGAAGGAGTGAATGTACAAACAAACTGATGAATGAATGCATGAGTGAATGAATGTATGAATGAATAAATGAAGCAACAGTCAGGACAGTTTCTTGTTTACGAGGCTTCAGCCCACAGTAATTCATCCTCACAGGTTGCATGTGTTTGCACATGAATAAAACATGATTCAACTCCTGCCAAACACTTTTGACCTGCACTCTGTTTGGTTTATCAAGCACAACACGAGCCTGGGAACAGTCTGTAAGGGGGCTAACACCAGAGGTAAGATGAACACAAATATTCAAATATTTGATCAGTATAATTGACCCTGTGATCGCATGTCTAGACCCCATACTCTATTCCTCATCGGTGTCGACCCAAGTCAGACTTGCAGGGCTAAGAAATCCCATGTTCTTCCAATCAAATTTTGGAATGCAGCAAATGCATGGCAGCCGACAACCTGGATAATAAAGTGGCTGACATCCACAATATGGTACATTTAAAGAGGAAAAAATGATAAATAAATAAAGGCCATATATCTCAGTATGAATGCATGCCCGGTCCTAAGTAAGATGTACACCATGGAAACAAAGCAGCCTCCCAATCCCCCCTAAACAATTGAGCCATCTATTTGCTTCCACATGCTCCCGAAACATTTATCTCATTCTTTTCTCTAACTATCTGTATTAATGTGTGATTGCGTCAGTCTCTCTCCTCGGCTCCGATCTGACAGGCAAAGTAATGGAACACCATATGGGCCAGGGCTTTGAGCGCAATGCATTGTGACAGCTCTCTGCTCATAATAACAACATAACGCACGCGCCCACACACACAGAGAGGCAAACACACACACACGCAGAAGTGCACATTCACACACACACACACACACACACACAATAATGGCAGTCGAGACTGTGGTGCTAGCGCAACAAGTCTAATTTCTCTCTCTCTTTCCTTCTCTTTCTTTTTGTCTGTCTCTCTTTCACCCTTTCCCTCCTGCAAAAACAGACTAATGTGATTACACTGACATCAAAACAATTTGGGCTTTAATTACACGAGACACATCGAGGCGAGAGCCGTGAGAGCCATTTCTCAAAGGGAGCAATTGGCATGACCGAATGAGAGAGAGAGACAGACACAAGGAGAGAAATTGAGAGAGATTGGCAGCGAGAGAGACAGTGTGAGAAAGAATGACAAATAAATGAAACCTTGATTAGATGCTCCCAGACTGCCCTAAACGGCAGTCAGAATAGGCATATGGAGTTTGGAATGTGATGATATATATCCTCTTCCCGACACAAGTCTCCCTCAGCTCAGATGAACAGGTAAGCATGTGCAAGCATTCAGACTACGCTCCCTCTGTGCTCCTCCATTCAGTTATCATCTCGGCAGCAGATGATCATGAATGTTGTATTTAGATTAAGTGGAAGTCTCTGAAGGCAGGTGAATGAATGTATACAGTATTTGATTAAACTGGATTTACCTGCAGGCTAGAACACAGAAACAGGGACTGGTAATCAGTTCTCTTTCTAAATGCCCTGGCTCCAAGGTGCATTTAGAACAAAAAGGCTCTAGATTCTGGATACATCTTTTATATTATTTTCTTCTTTTTTTTACCTTCCACACACATGCACCAACTGAGGATGCCAAGGAGATCAGATTGCTCGGCTTTGCTGAGCATCAGCAACTGTGTGTGTGTGTGTGTGTGTGTGTGTGTGTGTGTGCGTGTGTGTGAGTGAGTGAGAGAATGTTTGTGTGAATAAGATAAATCTTATATTCTATGTTTAACAAAAATGTAGGCACTAAAGAGTGTAAAGCGAAAGAGCTGACACAGGAAGAGACAGCAAGAAGAAGAGATATGAGGGAAAAGGGGGAATTAAAGGACAAAGTCACCTCCACTGGTGAACAATGCGACAGGACAGCTGACACACAATCCCCCCCCCCACCCCCCCAACTTTTAATACCACAACATGTTCATTAGCGAGGCACATTATATATCATATACAGAGACACTGGGTTAGACACACTCTGCTTTCGAGCAGTGCTGATACCTCTCCAGTATATTAGGATGAGGGAGGGGTTTCTATTGACTACTCTACTTTATCCAACTCAAGCGGGCGCTGTTCCTACAGGATCAACTCTGTGGACACACGTGTTCTCTGCACCTGGTGTCATATCTACTCCAGTAAATATGACCCAGCTATGATGCTATGACACATGGATACATATACATGCATTATAAGCTAAAAGGCATTTCTATGTACTGTACGTGTGTGTGTTTTGAACTATATGTGTTTGTGTCACCAACGGTGTGACAGAATCAACATCACACCAGAAGAGTGAGCGTGTTTCCTGTTTATGTATGAGATATGCTAATGAACCCGCTTGTCAGAGAAAGACTGTCTTTTTCAAGTACATATCTGTATGTTCACCTATGATAAACATCTCATGTATTCTAATCCATGAATTATGCATGCCGGCTGACATGGAGACAAGCTCTCCAGAGGAGAAGCTTTAAAACCAATCTTTTTTTTTGTCTATTCCACACAAAACAAGGTGTCCCCAAAAACCTGTCCAGGTACATTAATATTTGCTTAGTTGTCCCTTTATGCGGCTTTTCAGTACATCAGCATTTCCTGGCAACGGTGTTTTGTTTTTCCGCCTTGCACCGCGCCCCTCTCCACTGCCTCTCACACACAACTCTATCCGGGTGTTGAGAAATCTGTTCTGTCCACGCTTGTTGTATGTAGGTCACCTAGCCACAATGGCCCATCCATTTCTCTGTCCTACTTAGGTAGACACACAGACACAGCAGGGACTCACACACACACACACACACACACACACACACACACACACACACACACACACACACACACACACACAGACACCAACACATTGGAGAAAGTGAGAATTGCTTCCACTCAACTTCTCCTCCCTTCCCAGCTTCCCTCAACCGATATCACACACTACTCTTTCCTTGACTTCACACAGCAACAATAAATAGATTAATAAATCAAAAAATAAATAAATACATAAATAGACCCAAAGAGAGCTGAGGAAAAACTAAGTTATGGGAGTGATAAGTAAGTAAGTAAGACTTTATTTATATAGCACTTTTCATACAAGAATTGCAGCTCAAAGTGCTTAGGAGAAACAAACAAAAGTTAATGCAGTTAGCTACGACGACGACAAAAAAAAAGGAACCCGCCTCTGATCTTATCGTTGGCGAGCCCTTGGAATAAGTGGTTCTCCTTCGCAAACCAACTTTGGTGAAAATTAATCAGGCTAGCACAAAGCTCGACCATGCAAATGAGCATACATATGGTAGGGCTGATACAGAACACTTCTTTGAAAAAAAAAGGAAAAAAAAAGAATAAAAAATATTTGAAAGGAAGAAAGAAAGAAAATACAAGGGGAGAAAAAAAACTATCAAAGGGTTCAATCACTGTCAGAACACCATTATGTGTCCGAAAAATTGGTTCCTGGGTGCGTCAACGTTTTCTAGATCGGTAAAGAGCAACGAAAGGC